>NC_092320.1:41193556-41438556 GCF_036785885.1 Coffea arabica | reverse complement strand
GTTTAGTATAATTACTATAAAAATCAAACAAAGGGATACCACTATTGGTAACTATAACATCAGAAATGTGGGAAGCAAGATTCCAAGAATTTCATGCTTGGATGCTAGCCCAGAATTTAACAGAAGAATCTCACTTTGAAATTTTATCTGTTTTCACAGCTCATCTTGCAGGCATACTTAAAGATTGGTGGACATCCATTGGAGACGCAGACAAAATGACATTTTTAACCAGATAGGACTTTATGGAAAATGTTCATATCTTGCATCTTACATTTCTTGGAAATGTTCGAGAATTCCAAGAGACAAAGAGAAAAGAATTTTTCCAAATGAAATGTTTATCTTATGATCGACATGATCTAAATAAGCATTTCAAAAAGATGCTTCAATTATTTTACTCTCTTGGTGCAGATATTAATCTCAAGCAACCTTTTGTCAGCTCTTTGCCAAAACCACTTGCAGATGGTGCAGAAATGTATATCCATAATAAGTATGGATCAATCCTGAATCTCACCATTGGCCAAATCAAGCAAGCAGTTTTTCTATCTCTTGATGATCTTTGTCACAAGTGAAAGGTGATTCGTGAATATCTGAAAGGAGATGTTTGCTTAGACCAAGCTTGCAAGAAGCCAGAATTGTTAACCAAGGGAAAATGTCAAGCTTGTGCTCCAACTCACAGAAGGAAAGGATCCAGGAGGTTCAAAAAATTCAAAAGCTTTAACAAGACATATAAGAACTTTCCAAGAAAATCCTTCAGGAAGAAATGGAGATACTTTAGACGAAAGTCTAAAAAATTCCAGGGTACTAAAGGCAACAAATGCTTTATCTGTGGAAAGCCAGGACATTTTGCAAAAAATTGTCCTCAGAATCAAAAGGGAGTAAAACTAATCTCAGAAATTCAGAATGAACTTCATTTCACTATATCTGATTTAGAATCTGAATTCTCCGAACAAGAGGAACCAACTGATACAACTCTTTTGGCTTTGCAGGTTCCTGAGGAAATTTTAAGCATAAGCCCTATTGCATCAATCAATAAGGAGAAGATTGAAAAGGATGCTTATCCGCAAACTCTTATTCACATTCTTTTGGATAAATATTCTAAACCTATACCCCTTATTGCATTTTTCGATACAGGAGCTTATATTTCCATTATGAGGAAAGATATCTTACCAGACTCATTTTGGATCCCAGAAATAAATAAATTCCGAGCAGCTGATGGAAATATTTTTGAAACAAAGTTTATCACCAAAAGTTCCATCACTCTCAAACTTCTCCCAGATTGCTGTGTTAGTTCAAAATTCATGGGAGCAAATTTTACTGGTAAGGATTTGATATTAGGATTTGATCTTTATAAACAAAACAAGTATCTTATTACAGGCCATGGGATAAAATCAAAAAAGTTTTTCAAACCTTTTATTGAAATCCCTAAACTGTATATGATACAAGAAGACAGTGTTCAAATACCAGAGTGCCTGCTCAATCTCCTCATAATTCAGTGATAATTTGCTCTTTGAAGGTATTCCCGAACACAACAGCCACTTTCCTTGGGCTTTCAAAGTTCAAGGGACTTTTATCAAACGAGTAAATTAAAACAAAGTTATGAAGAAAACTAAGTAACACGCAGCTATAAGGATCTCTCGGCCTTCCCTAGTGAAGTTTTAAAAACTTAGCCTGTCATGTGGATATGAAACACTCAGGATTTTATTTCTTTCTTCGATTCTTTCAATATTTTCTTTTTCCCATGGATAAGGAATTTCATGAATATCTGGAGGTTCACTGGAAATAGGTGAAAACATTAGACATGGGGAAACAGCTTGTTGAGGCAAGGGTTCTTTTCTGGAAAAGAAATCAGCAACAATATTCTTCTTTCCTTTGATATGTTTAACATCAAAAGAATATTGAGAAAACCATGCTGACCATCTAAGCAATTGAGGATTGGGAATGGTTTTTTGTTTGAAGTGCAGCATTTTTGGAAATGATCCCATATCCATTTCAACCAAGAAATGAGAAGATATAAGGAAGAAGAGAACTTCTTTATACCATTTTTTACTGCAAGAATCTCCTTGAAAGTGGAATGATAATGTTGTTCAGAGACTTTGAATTTTCCACTGGCAAATCCACAACAATGTTTTGTTCCCTGTTCATCTTCTTCAAGTAGTACAGCTCCCCAATATTTATCACTGGCATCAGTTTGTAGAATCTTTTTCCCATCAGACGGAATATGAAGTGTAGGAAGGTGTAACAGTTCTTTCTTGAGAATTTGGATTGCTTGGGTTTGTGAAACTCCCCATGGTGGAGGTTTCTTTTTAAGCATTTTAGTCAAAGGACTAATATGCTTTGAAACTTTGGGAATGAATTCCCGGACATAATTTACAACTCCAAGGAATTGTTGAACTTATGTTGTCGAAAGATTGTTTTCAGGAAAATCTTTAACAGACTGTCCAACATGTTGTTCTGGAGTGCATTTTCCTTTAGCAATTTTCATGCCAAGGAATGAAATTTCTTGCTGAGCCAAAAACATTTTCTTTTCAGAAAGCATTATTCCATATTGCTTAACAAGATGATGAAAATCTTTAAGCAATTCAAGATGTTCCTCAAAAGTGTTACTGAAAAGAAGAATATCATCAATGTAAACCAAAGCTGAATGTAAGATAGGTTGAAAAATCTTTATCATTGCTTTTTGGAAAAGTGAAGGTGCGGTTTTTAAACCAAAAGGCATCACCTTCCATTGGAAATGATAATTTGGAATACAAAATCCAGTTTTATGCCTATCCTCAGGATGAATTCCCAACTGCCAGAATCCAGACTTTAAATCAAATTTGGAAAACCAGTTTGCTTTGGATATCTGGGGTATGTCTCGAACCATTTTTATTGAAGGTTTCCAACTTTGGAAAATCTGCTTCATTAAACATAAAGCATTCTTGGACCTGTAGGGTTGGAATTTGAACCAAAGGTTCAGTCTTGCAAAATGGTTTTGGTTTCCAATTTGTTTCTTCTTTTGCCAAAATGTCAAGACACTTTTTATAATAAGGATGAAGTTCCTTTTTTGAAGAAATTTGGAGTGTCTTCGGACTTTTGGAAATCCAGACAGAAGGAATTTGATAACCATTAAACTTACTTCTCTGAGAGATAAAACCCTCAGTATCTGAATCTGGACCTTCTGGATCTAGATCTGGTTTGCAAGGTCGAGGCTCAACTTGCTTTGGTTTTGATCTTTTCTTGCAAGATAAATCTGAAATAGGATCCTGAAACCATGAGACTGGAAGTCCTTCTTTGTCAAAATATTTAATAATATCTTGACTGCGATGTACCTGTTGAAGGTTGTGCGGATGATCATTATGTATATCCCATTGTTTCTCAAATTCTGTGGGATAATACATTGGAACCTGTACACACATGATAGAAGGAATATGAGATTTTGAATTCAAACTCCTTAAATGAGAATGATCAAATGAAATTGAGGTTCTCCCTTCTTTTGTGTGACTGATCCTTGAATTGGATGATTCAAGGGGTTCGTTGGCCTGAGTGTGTAGATCTTCATAATCTGTAATCCAATCAGTTGGTAATAATTGGATTAGATCATGCTTTAGATCTTGCTATACCAGGGGGAGAAAATGCTCTTTTAATAAGAGTAGATGAGAAAAATGGAGCATCTTGCTCAGCTATAAGGATCTCTCGGCCTTCCCTAGTGAAGTTTTAAAAACTTAGCCTGTCATGTGGCTATGAAACACTCAGGATTTTATTTCTTTCTTCGATTTTCTATGCTTTTCCATTCTGATCGGTTTTTGAAACTGTAGTGCGATACTGATGAGGTTGCTGTAGATTTTTGTGATGTTCCTATGTCCTCATTTGGGTCTTGGGAGTCTTGCATCATAGTGTCATTCATTTTGTTCTGGTATTCCTTTTTTGCTCGTTTGATTCTGGTCCAGTGAGGATGACTAGAATGATAGTTCCATGAGCCATAATGACCAGGCCAAATTTCAGGTAGAATACATCTATTTTCTTGGAAAAGATATCTCTGTGCCTCCTCATACTCATCATCTAGGTTTAAAATGGTATGATTCATTTCTTTATAAATTACTGCACTTGAACAGGACTGAATTTGGTTGTTTATCAAATGGCAAGGTTCAATTATTTTGGCAATTCCCGCGCAATTATTTTCTAAAGTCCAAGAATTTTCAATTTTTGGGTATTCCTTGAAAAATCATAACTTACTCTCAGAAGGTCTAAAATTAGAAAATTTGATACCATTGGAAACGTCTTTCAAAGTACTAAAAGTTACTAGAAGACACCTTTCCATGAATCCAAGTGGAAGACATTCAAATTATGTCTCAAAGTTGATAACTTGAGTTATCAAAACAGATTTAGGTTGGTTTTTGGCCAACTTTGGAAATTCGGAAAAATTCACTCAATGCGAAATAGTCTCTCAAATTTGAAACTCAATTAGAGTTACAATCAAAGTTTAAAACACAACAAGCAGAACAAGAATCGAAGTTTTGAGCACCAAGATATAGTAGCTCAAAGTTGCTGAAAATTTGAGACAATTAGGCAATTTCCATCGAAATGGACTCAGAATGGCACCAAAATTATCAATACAATACTACCATATAAGGACTATTTCTCTGGAAAATTTCATAGAAAAATATGCATGGAATGTCGGTTAACAAAACCACTAAAGTTCCAAGAAATTCCAAGGCAAATCTGCCTTGGACTTCCGTTTTTCCATTTTCAAACATTTGGCCAAGAAAAATCTCAAACATGGTCCACTCCAGTAGGTAATGTCTAAGAGATGTCCAAGATACATTTGGTAGGTGATTTACACCAAGAAATTCAAAACAACAAGTCCCAATAAGGATTTAAGCATTCACTAGCCAAAAGAAGGTTTGAATTCACCAAGTCAGTTTTGGAGATTGGCCACAACTCACTCGATTCAACTCAGAATTGAGCATGGTTGGTGGCGTTGAAAATTGGATTCATAAAGCTACAATTTATTAGAAGAAATTGTTTTCAAAGTCTATCCACAACCAACTCATATGTGAGCATCAACTCGCTGCTCACAACCAAGCTTCCAGTGAACTAACAAAACAGGTCAGTCAACTTCAAATAGGTGGTCCAGATTACTCATATGGAATCCGGATGTGTATTTTATACCGTTGGAAAGCTGGGAATATCTAGTTTCCAGTGCCACAAACGGTACTTGATTTGATATTGGAGTAAAAAGTTATGGCTGAAAGAAAAGGACTGCCTGGGCAATCCAGAAAAATTTTCCAGTTTTGCTAAACCTTTGAAATCACTACAATTGAACAACCAAATCATGTTATTTTTCAATGAAACTTTCTACACCATTCATATAACATGTATACATCATAAACAATCATTAGAACCTCAAAATTTCGCACCAAAGTGCACGAACATGGCAGGGGTAAAATGGTCACTTTTGTTCATTGCACCTTCCTTGAGTTTCTACCAACAACCCAACATTATTCCACTAATTTAAGCACTAAACCAACATTAATAGCATCATCGTTCATCAAATCAGTCCATCCAACCGAAGTGGGAGTTCATAGAACCCACACAACAATTTTTCCAACATAAACAAGCTACCCACATGCATGCATGAGCTTATATGTGTACTACTACTTCCATAAAGCAAGATTGAAGGGTTGATCATGGTTTACCTTCTTATATGAACCAAGACAGAATTTTCAGTCCAACGAAGCCCAAGAAAACCATGGAAAGCAGCCCTCTTTGTTAGTTTAAGATGATCAGCAAGTGTTTAGTGAAGTGTGGTTAAATTTTGAGGTGAAATGGAGAAGATTTGGTGAAGGAAATGAAGAGTAAATTGAAGAACTTTGGTGTTGTTTTTCTTGGCTTGGTGGCCGGCCAAGTGTGTGACAGCCCCACCTCCCCCTAAGGCGAACCAAAGGATTCGGCGGACCGCCTGCCCAACTCTCGCCGGGACTCACTACAGTCCTCAAATAAAATACATCACTCACATCCAATAACATAGGGTACAACCTCAAGAATAAACGAAATAACATTTTTCAAACTTAGAACGAAATAAGATACATTACAAATCTCAAGTAAGGGTATCATTCCTCGAATAAGACAAAAGTCCTCAGTTCTCAAATAATTACAATTGCACTATCAGTCCCAAATATTACACCAAATACTTATCAAGTGAATCGAATTCAAATTATATATGAGATATCCCTCAGACACTAATAACTCAATACAAGCACTTCTTTGGTCTCGAGTCCTGTGGGAAGAAAATTATTTTTGGGGTTCACTAATTAAGCCTCAGAACTTCCACTTCCAAGCCTGTTAAGGAAAACAAATTGGGGTGAGTTAACGCTCAGTGAGGCCAAGGGAAAAACATGCAAACATGCGAGCAAAGACACAATATAAAGCAGTAAGTTGAGTAACAAGTAACTACGAAACATTAAGCAAGTAGGGAATTTAATCACAATAAAAGATACAGGAGCTCTCAGGAGCTAATCCACGCGCGATCCAAGCTCAGGTAGTTGACCCTCCGTCAACTTTCATAGTTATCCATGTAGAACTCCACTTACTACCTCCAGCCACCATGACACCCTCTTGGATCCGTAACCAAACAAGCATGTAGGTGGTATCACTTAACAAGTATACCTAGCAAGACCCCTTATTTGGATCAAGCTATAACACTTCCCAAGGTTCACCAAGTTCCTCGACCAAGCCCTTGCCGGCTCGAGTTACAAGGCTAGCCAATGGGTTGGGGTGTCCCCCCCATTCACTTTTAGGTCGATGAGACGAAGCTCCAATCGACAAGATTTGGTCATAGCATTGAGACGGGATGAGCGGTACCTCCTACCCTAAAAGGGCATGATACATTCTGCCGCTCAATGCTCACGAAACTACTTTCATTTGCATTCACATGTAACATGTATCACTTATCAAGCAAGCAATTTCATGAAAGAGAGGACAAGGGCGATAAAGCACACCTTAGCCTCATTAACTAGCAAGTACGAGTAACATTTCATTTAAACACTTCACATGCACTTGATACTCATCAAAAGTCGTGAGAGAGAAAAAAAATGAAGCGGCTAAACCAGTTCTTCGGAGTTCTCGTATTCACCTGAGACATGTATAATCACGATCATTCACGTGCATATTCAAGGCCAAGCAAAAATGTCCAAGTCATTTTCATGTTTATTGTAAAAATCAGGAAACTTGAGGTTTATGGCAGAAACCTTTAGAAAATCGTAACTTAATATTTACAAGTCCAAAATTTACATGGTTAATACCGTTGGAAACCTAATTGAAAGGACTAAAACTTTGTAGAAGACACCTTGATGAGATTCCATACGGATTTTGCCCAGTTTTTCCGTCAATAGACTGCTACAGTAAAATGCAGGGCAGGGAAAATTCTGTTTTTCCAACGGACTTGGAAAAATCACCAAAAATCACAGAAAATGAGTTAGCCCCTGAAATTTACATGGATTGTAGCCTTATGTGTGTAGTTCAAACCAAGCAAACAGGACTTGATTTGGAGTAGTATACCCCAAAAGATAACCTTTTTCCCAAAACTGGCCTGATGTTCCAGAAAGCAAATTTCCAGTTTTCACTTTAACAAGTTCACTCCTTTCTTTTCCTTTGAAGAGCTAATCGGTTTAATCAACCCAAATACACTTAAAATCCATTATTTTAGCAAAACTTTAACTCAAATAAAAGCTCCAAAAATCTGAAATTTTGTCCCAAAAATTTCGGCCAACATAAAAGATTCAAAACAGAAATTTTTCCCCTTACTGTACTTAAACACACACAAGTTCATCCATCCAAATTAAGGAATACCTTGCAATAATTAACAAGCCAAACATGTAATAAAACAAGATTTATCACATATATACATCCAATCACATATCACACATCCAATATCGAAATATTGAGACCTAGATCGAGTGCGACCAAGTACACCCCGTCTAAGTCTCATTTAATCACATTTAATCACATAAGGCAGCTAATACAATAAATCCCAATTGCTCAAATCAAACACATGTCCTTAGGTGAGTGCGATAAAGTACACACACACCTTATAAAGAGAATACAGTTCACAAATCCATTTAGCAAACCCTTTTAGTAAACGGCAAATACATTTAAATAAGCAAAGGGGCACATTTAACTAAAATACTTGAGGAAAGATTTTAACAAATAAGGAACACTCACCAATCACCGCTCATGATCCCCATTCACCACAATTGATTATTGTCCAAATCCAATTCCAAAAACACAAAGTTCAATATCACATATCACTGTCACCTTTTAGCAATTTAAGCACAACTCGAGCTACACTTATCGAATTGAAACAAAAAATATATCGTTTCGAAGCTAAGACATAGCTCTACAATTCTTATGAAGACATCGCAACTCAGGTCCCACCCTAACCTAGCCAAATTTACCCAAATAACCCCTAGATTTTCCAGTTCGAAGCTCACTGACACAATTACTGACAGTCCTGATTCAGTTAATCATAACTCAGCACACACAACTCCGATTCAGGTGATTCCAAAGCCATTGGAAAGCTAAGATACAAGGCTACAATTCTTAAGAAGGCATCAAAAACTAATTCATTCATCTTCCTAGCCAAACGAAGCAATTACAGAGGCAGACTATCATTTTTGATAGAAACAGGGCAGCAGGGGCAATTTTGTCATTTCACAAGCTACCCTGCTTCGATTGAGCTGAAAATTTACAGGCATAATTTAAACTCAATTCTCTACAACTTTCATGTTATGTGCTAAGGCTAGTTCAGCCCCAAACATTTTTGAATAATCACAAAAAGTTTGGACTGTACTCTCCCTTTCTCCCGATTTCTGTCAAGGTTCTTCCCTTCCAAAGTTCAAGCCACAACTCCAAATATTCACACATATACCAATAAAAATCATGCTAGCAACCAAGATCATACATTTGTGGGAATCCCAAGAGCCCGTACATTAACCAAATCCAACAAGAATTCAACCCAATGAAGTTTCAGGATTCACTCTTCAAGAGATAACATGAAAGCTCTAGCTTTTGGGTTAGAGAACTACCTCAGGTTCTAGCTGATTTTCCCAAGGCTAGGATGTCCAATCTTCACCACGAAGAGATCTCTTTCCTTCTCCAAGAATCTGGCCAGCCACCACAAGGAGCTCCTCTCGGTTTCTCCCTCTCTTTCTCTCGGCTAGGAGATGGAGTGAAGGTAGCAGTTGGTTGGTCATGGAGTTTGAGTTGAGGAAGAAGAAGATAGAGCTTTGGCTAGAAAGAGGGAGAGAGTGTGTGAGGGTGGTCGGTTGATAAGGGAAGAAGAAAAGGAATGAAAGGTTTGAAAAATTGGGAGCATTATATTGGGAAGAGAAGGATAGGACTTAAAGCCCTATTTTAAGGATCATGTCCCCTCTTGCATATTAATGTCTTAAGAGTAAATTTAGTGGGGATGAAAGTGATTATCTTGGCTAATGAGGGAGGGGGATTCTCGACTATAATAAGGAAGAAAGGAAAAGAAATTGAAGTGAATTGGAGGAAATTAAATGGAAGAAACAATGGCAAGATTAAAACTTAGTTTTAGCAGAAATTGTCCAACTTTGACCAATGCTTATTTTCCACTTAAATTTGTCCACTACACTTTTCTTATCTATATTAGTTCTATCTCATTTATAATTCTTTAAAAGCTACTCATAGTCTAATCTTTCACCAAAGTTAAATTCCTCGACACGGCTCAAAAACTAAACTTAGCACTGGTCGGTCAAACATTGGAATTTTGTTCGAATGAAAATCATTCAATTATGAAAATGTGAACTATGCACATAAAGATCATGTAATTGTATATAAATACATAATATAGTTATTTTCACATTTATTATTTAACTTTTCAAAAAAATATATATAAAATAATAAAATAAATAAACGAAATAGTAATAATAATAATATTATTATTAAAATAATAAATTTTGAGGCCCTCACAAAGTGAGAGAGCAAGAGAGAGAGATTTTGGTCTGAAATGAGGCTTCCAAAGGAAGCTTTAATGTGTGGCTACAATTTGTTCAAAAGTCAACTCTCCCTCTCGCGCGCACGCGCCCGTTTTGTGCTCGATTTCTCTTCCGTTTGTTTCACTAGTGCGCTGACCCTCTAATGTACTTATATTCATATTAATATTATTCACTCTTAATTATCCCAAAATAAGGGTCTAAAGTCCCTCAATTAAATCGTGCGTGTGGAATGCATATTTCCGATTTAAGCGCGATAGAGTGAAACCTCCAAGAAATTCTTATAATGATGGTACTACTAACTATCACTTAAGTACTTAAGCATAAAAATACCTATTTTTAAGGCCATTGTACTCCCAAATCGGCTATAATCTCCAAACGCGTATTCGCTATTCACTCTAAACGAGCTTCCAAAAATAAATTTTCGAATCAAGTCATTTTTAAGATACAATTAAGCTATAGATCCATGTAATTAGATCTAAAAAAGTTAGAAATTAATATTCGGAGCAAACAGGCAATTAAATATTTAAATAAGCTCGAAATAAGAATTTAAAATAATAAATTTTGCGAGTCCTCACAGGAGTCTAGTATTAATTCCTCAATTAACCTTTCTTAATCTACTATTGATCATTCTTAATTCTCCAATATTAATACACTCTCGATTCAAGTGTAGCCTCGAAAAAACGTGTACTCATTATTCCGAACTAAACGAATTTTCGAAAAGTCCAACAAAACGCTTTAAAATATAAAAGAGGCGTTGTTCCACATAAATGGATTTTTAAATGGTCGAAATAAATAATTCGGAGAAAATGAGTAAATAAAAATTTAAGTAAACTTGTAATATTCGATAAATAAGAAAATTTTCGGGTTCTCACAAGTCCTAGCGAGCAACCTTAGAGAGCAAACCCTAGTGAGCACCTATGTAATGAACTTTAATCATCATAATAAATTAAAAAAAAACATAATATGAAACTTCAATCATCAATTAATAAGGATATAATTGGCATAATAAAATCTAAAATCACAATAATGCTTACGCAACCATGCTTAATTGTTTGCATAAATATCGGTTGCATGCTCTACCATTACTATTTTTCATGTTATGCAAGTTGAATTTGTCACTATTTTGATGAATTTCTCAGTATAAAATTATAGGTACTGTTTTTTACAAAATGATAAAAAGTGTATACTCTTTGCATTATTTTGCGCGTTATTTCTGTTAATAATAGAGTATAAATGATCTACCACACATAAATTTTTTCTGTCTAACTATTCATTTTTTGAATATTGAAATTTCATCGGTAGATAATTGAGTTTTTTTCCATTTATTTTCTTTTATTTTGTATTTTTTTTATCAAAATCTGACGTAAAGTACAAACGGCAAAGAATCTATTGTTCTAAGAGCACATTGTTTTGGTATCAATAACAATATTTTTAAATTTTTGAAAATTTAATTAAGCTCTGACTAATCAAGATTTTTTAATGAAAATAAAAATATTAAAAATAGAATACAAAGAGACACACTGGTTTGCAGTGTTATATTTTGTCTATTGTCTTTATAATTCAAATTTAATTGAGGTCATAGTTTTTTTCCCAACTACTATAGTTATTGCTATTATTAAAATGCAATAAATCTAATTATTAGAGAGAAGGGTATTTTGGATAAATAGAAAACTAACACCAGATACTACTTTGTCTCTAATTGTGACGCCCCCACTTCTCCCTAATGCGAACCAAAGGGTATCCGCGGGACGCCTGTCCAACTCTCGCTAGGATTCAGTACAATTCCAGTTCAAACTTAAGGTACAAAACTAACAATGAAAGTCGAAATAAAGGTACGAAATCATTCCATACATAAACATTCAATCTTACATCACAAGTTCAAAATACATCCACTTTCCAAAATATACAACTTCCCAAAAGGATGTCTAAAAAATACATTTCAAAAATTCTAGCCAAAAGAGCCATCAAGTAGGCTTTTCCATAGACCCTTCCAATTCAGCTCCTGTTAAGGAAAACAAATCTAACGGGGTGAGCGGATGCTCATGAGGCCAAGAAAACATGCAAAACACGTAGTTCAAATAACAATAACACTTGAACAAGAATGAAAGTTGTAACATTCAAATAATTTATAATTAACAATAAAACATACTTGATAAGGATACAGGAGCTCTCAATAGCTATTTTTCACTTGCTCGATCCAGAACCTCCACGAGCTGACACTCCATCAATCGGATAGGTTATAATCCGTAGAACTTCACTTACTTTCCCCATTCACCATTACTCCCCATGCTCCAGGCCCGCATTTCTTTTATATAAGGCGATACCACTCGAATATGCCAAGCGAGATCTCTCCAATAGATCAAGTTTATACACTTTACCTATGGTTCACCAAGCTTCTCGACCAAGCCCATGTCGTCTCGAGTCGTAAGGTCGACTGATAAGATTTGGGCATCCCCCAACAATATTCTTAGTAGTCAAGGAGATTCACTCCAATGACATATGCAATCATAGCATATTTAACCATTGCAACACTTCACTCGATTCACTTAACTCACTTCAAGCAACTCAATTCAAGCAATTCAATTACACTTCACTTAAACGAGAATGAGTGCGATAAAGTACACACTCGACTCGGCATATTCAAAATACTCAATCAATAATAACAATTAAGCACGTAACAAATTTTCACACACTTGACACTCACCAAGTCAAGATAAGAGCGAGTGAATGAGCATGTAAGTCATTAGGCGTTCGCTTCAAGATCCATTTAAAAGTCCCCTTGAGTGTCTGAGCAAATAACAATTTACTACCACACACTATCACTTATAAACCCCTCATTAACAAGGAGGATTGTATGCTTGTACAATACTAAGAAAATATCACGAAAGAGAGCCTTAATTACTCGTAAATCGAGACTCAAGAGTGGGGTTTAATAACACAAGGAAAACTGATTTATCCTCTTTGAAATCAAGTGTAAAACAGTCAATCAATATCGAAGGGTAGTGAAGAGTTTCTAAAACTCATCTCCCAACCAGTTGGAAAAATTCAGTTTTAAGTGTCAACTTTGAAAAATCATATCTTGCACTCAGTAGGTCTAAAATTGGAAAACTTTGAACCGTTGAAAACTAGTTTCAAAGTGCTAAAAGTTCCTAGAAGACACTTTTCCAAGATTCTAAATGAAAGACATTCAAATTTCAGCTCAAAGTGGCTGATTTGAACCTATAAGACAGTTTCAGTCTTAGTTTTCGACAACTTTGGAAATTCGGCAAAATTCACAGAAAGTGAACTAGCCTCTGAAATTCGTACTACAATAAGAGTTCTAAAAAATTTTCAAACACAACAAACGGAACTAAATTCGGAGTTTTGACTGCGAAAATATAGCAGCTCAAAGTTGGTAAATTTTCACTATGAAACAGTGAATTTTCCAGATTTGAAAGTAAACTTTGGGATATCATTTGGGTATCAAAATGGTCTTAGAATAATACCAAATTTGGTACAATTCAACTTCCATATGAGGGCTAATCCTCTATCAATTTTCACATAAAAACTCGTATGGGAAGGTAGTTAACAAAACTACCAAAATTCAAGAAATTTCCCAAAGCAAATCTGCCTTCTTGCTTTCTTTTCCTTTTCAAACACTTTACCCTATAAATTCAGTCCCATCTTGGTTCATTTGTAAAACCAAGGTCCAAGAAACATTTCATAAATAATTGGTAGTTGGTTGACATGATACAAACAAGAGAAGCCATTGGAGTAAGGCCATGAGTTTTTCTTGGCTGGTTGTGAGCATTTTCAAACTAACCAAGAGACATGAGCACCGAATCATAGTAATCATGACGTATGCAAGTATCATTCAGTCTAAGAGGGCCAGTATGTGGTGGCATTAGATTTGGGGTTCATACTACCAACTCTTGTAGTATCATCCATTTCCATCTAGATTTGAGGACAAATACTTCTCAAGTGGAGGAGATTGATGTGTGCACGGACTTTAACCCAAGTAATGATCCAGTTCGAGTTCCATTCGGCCCAGTCACACGTGCACTGACCAAGCGCTTCAAAGAGTCCCTTCAAGCTCTTGTGCGAAATGTTCAAGACCAACAAGGAGTCTATCGGGATATTGAAAGCTTGGAAGGTGATAATCAATTTGTCTACATGATGATCCAAGCCCACGAAGAGAGCCCATCAAGGGTTGGTCGACTAGGCCCTAGGCCTTAGTGTTAGGTTCAATTGTTTAGAGTTGGATTAGAATAGTTTATTTGAGTCATGGGCCGGCCCACCTTGTCCAAGGAGTGGCCGACCTTCCTTTTAGCCCCTTAGCCTATATAAAGGCTCACTTTGTACCCGTTTTACAATAAAAATTCTGATTTGTTTCTCTTCACTTATTGAGAGCATTCGATCCTTTACTTGCTTTTGACAAGGGTTCTTGAGCAATCACGCGAAAGTCCTTGATTGTTCTACCGACCTATCCATTGGAGTATCCACCTCCATTGGAGTCATCGTTCTACCACCTTCAATCAATTCGTGTCGTCCGTTTCGATTTTAGGTCCCGCAATCCAAGCATTGGACAACCTCACTAGATCCTTGGACAAACGTGCTATGTGTCTCGAAACGTGTTGATCGAGAACTGTATCAGTTGAGTTCAAAGCTTAGGTGGAGGTATCTTTCGTTATATCCTTGTTTTTCGTAGTTGTGTCGTAGGGTTTTTGTGTTTTGTCTGCTGCCTTGTTAAAGAAAAAAAAAAAGAAGAAAAAAACTGTTGACCGTACTGTTCATCGACACTATTCATTATTACTGTTCACGTTATTGTTTATCCGAACACAAAATCTATTGGTGTGTTCTCCCTTTTGTGTTTGTGTCTAGTTTGTCGATAATTTCTGTCCAAAATTTGCCGTAAGGTTGTGTTCCCAAATCTGTCTTGGTTGTTAGTCATCACTTTAGCAACAAGAAAACAAGTGGGGCGGCGGCTAGGGTTTCATTTGTGCTAGGGTTTCTTTGTTTCAAATCTGTCCAAGTATTGCTTGCTTCATCCAAGTTGTTTACTTAATTTTCAAATTCATTTAGGAAACTAAGTAAAACACTTGGATAGCTCCTTTGTTTTCACTTGGCTACTCTCCTACATTTTAGGAATACCCTCATACATTCTCTCCTACATTTTAGGAATACTCTCCTACATTCTCTCCTACATTTTAGGAACACTCTCCTATATTCTCTCCTACATTTTAGGAATACTCTCCTACATTCCAGGAACCCACTCCTACATTTTAGGAAGCTAGGGTTTCTTTCTTTTGTGTTCCCATTGGCGCACTTCCATTTCTGTCCGCCACTATTGGCCTTCCAAATTCGTCCATTCCTACTTCATTTTGCACCCAGATTTGTGTCTTACCTTCTTGGTTACTCTTATGGCAAAAGTGGTGACAATTATTGGACTTGAGCGGCCTTTCTCAACTACCTAACCCAACAGGTAAAGATATTTGGTAAATCCATTAGAGTGACATCCATATACACGAATGCGAGTGGATACACGTAAGGGAGCGTGAAAGGCAATATCTTCGGTTTCAATGCTAGCTTTTTGTAGGTTCCCTCATACATCATGGCGAATACAAGATGCATAAAAGCTAGCTCACAATATTGTCTTCCTGATCCTAAGGGAGTCAAAGAAGTAGCATTACGTGGTGTAGATGAGCAATTGGATCTCGTCAAATCTCAGTTGCTTGGTTGGTTTTATACTCGTTGCGGTGTCAAAGATAAAATTTGTAGCTTGGCCATTGATCGGAGTTGTGAAGTCAACCTTGCAAGTGCTATCATGGTTGAGAAATTAAATCTTCCAACCATTGATCATTTTTAACCATACAAGTTGATGAGTTCTCATGGTGTTGTTTGGGTTTCTAAATACACACTTGTACCTATTCAAATTGGCAAATATGTGGACGAGATGTTGTGTGATGTAGTCCCAATTCAAGTGACACATGTGTTGTTGGGCAAAGAGTGGATGTCGAGGCGAGAAGTTAAATATGACGGACATACTAATAGGTATTCCTTCTTATTTAATGGTCGTCGTTTTGTACTTGTATCACTTATTTATGACTAGCTTCGTATTGATCTAGCATACATGAAAAGTGAGCTTGAGCGTTATAGAATGGAGAAAAAGCTAGATGAGGGAATTGTACCTGAAGAGGTAAAACCCGAGAGTTGAAAGCAATGAGATGAAAGGGTCAGCTGTTGAACTAGAAAAAGAGATGGAAAAATCTGATGAGATGGGTGGTAAAAAGGAAGAAAAGAGAGAAAGTAAGCTGATCTTGAGCCCGGTAAAGGCCTATTATTTTCCTAACGAACTTACCTTTGCTTTGTTTAGTATTTCTTCTTTTATACAGATCAAGGAAAGGCCAGTTGAGCTGATCTTGGTGTGTTCCATTCCAAAATCAATTGTAGACTTTGCAAGCTTCCATGGAGCTGGTGTGACGCCCCTACTTCTCCCAAGAGCGAACCCAAGGGTATCTGCAGGACGCCTGCCCAACTCTCGTCAGGACTCGAGACAAATCCAATTCAAACCTAATCTAATACTAACAATGAAAGTCGGAATAAAGGTACGAAATCGTTTCCATACATAAATATCCAGTCTTACATCACAATTTCAAATTTTCAATCACTTTCTCCAAAATATACAACATCCAAAAGTATCTAGTCGATTACAATCAAAACACTAATACAAAAGTGCCTCAAGTCGGCATTTGCTTAACTCCTTCCAATCAGTTTCCTGTCAAGGAAAACAAACTAATGGAATGAACCAATACTCAGTGAGGCTAAGAAACACACATGCAAACACATAATCCAAATAGCAACAACAATAACATTGTAAGTAAAGCTATCAAGTTCGAATAGGAAAATAAACAGAAACATTTCAAAGATACTGTAGCTCTCAGGAGTTAAATTTCACGTAGTCGAGTCAAAGTCTTGATCATAACCCATGTTGACACTCTGTCAACCACATAAGTATCAAATCTGTAGATACACCACTTTTCTTCGAATCCCGTCACCGCTTCACCCCCTTACCGGGCCCACTCATCAAAGTTTTGATAATACTCGAGTATATCATGGCAGTACTACGTGAGTATGTCGAGCAAGATCTCCCCAATAGATCATGTTTTACGAATATCTCATGGTTTGCTAAGTTTATCGACCAAACCCATGCTGGCTCGATTCGTAAAGTTAGCCAACGAGTTTGGGCGTCCCCCGAATACGAATACGAATATGAATATGAATACGAATGTAAGTTGATGAGCAACGCTCGAATCGACGATTCCAGATAGGAATCACAAATATGAATTACATATACGAATCATAACCACATTACTAAGTACAAGTCGGATATGAATTCACATAGCAAAATTCAAATATAATTTCATTTGAAAGAGAACGAGTGTGGTAAAGTACATCCTCATCTTACAAAGTTCAAATTCATATAACGGATAAGAAACTGTTAACCACTTAGCAACAAATTCATGCACTTGACACTCACCAACAAAAATAAGGGAGTGAGTGCATAAACAAGCCCTTAGGTGTTCCCCTCGAGATCCTCGTGAAGCTTTCCTTGAGCACCTGAGCAAACAATAGTTATCTATTACACACTATCACTTGAAAATCCTTTCTGTGAGACCCTGAAAATTTTCTTATTTTCCAGGCTTTTATTTTGGGCTTTCGGGCCTAATTTTAGGGTTTTCTTTTTATCTGTGGGTTTTATGGGGGAATTTTATGAGAAATATGAATTTTGCATTATTTTCTGGGTTTAGGTCAATTTCTGTGCTTATAGAGGTGTACAGTGCATATGGGACCCACTAGGGTAATCGGTACCGGTAAATGTGACTTTGGGAAATTTTCTATACGGAAGCTTTAGTACCTAGTGTTACGAGCTAATTAATGGTTAGCTAGTATAAGTAAGTTTTTACAAGACAAAGATGTTGGATAAGCTTGGAAAACACATGTTGAGATCTTATTGGAAGTTGGACTTTTGACTTTCACTTTACCTTTCTTATTAAGAGAAAAATTGATCCAAAATTTCTCATTTTTCTCTTGCTCATTGCCGACCAACCTTGAAGAAAGAAAGAAAGAAACCTCTTCAACTTTTGCTTCATTTCTTGGCCAAATCTTGCAAACCAACCATTAATCCTTTAGATTTCTCCACAAAACTTGCTTGCTAGGAAGGGTTGAGCTCCTTGGTGGTTTTTGTTTGAAGAGAAAAGCTCTCCTCTACCTTGTACCTTGTGTTTGTAAGGTGAGTGCTTGAGAACTTGTTTCTTTGTGGTTTGTAAGATGAAATTGGTTGGTGATATGGATTAAAGATGCCATTTTGTGAGTTATTTCAAGACTTATGGTTGAGTTGTGCCAATTTTTCTATTTATTGAGGAATTTTCTGCTTTATATAATAACTCATGGTTGTGGAAGGTGTAATGGGTTTACATGATATGATTTGGAGCCTAGATATGTTTATTGTGGTTAATTGTGGAAAATT
The DNA here is from genome assembly GCF_036785885.1 of Coffea arabica. Lineage (NCBI taxonomy): Eukaryota > Viridiplantae > Streptophyta > Magnoliopsida > Gentianales > Rubiaceae > Coffea > Coffea arabica. The sequence goes on along the minus strand of NC_092320.1, from coordinate 41,420,052 downwards.
TCAGCATTTGTAGGATTTTCGGTTTTTAGGTTTTGGTATAAATTGGGGTTTTTCTATATATGGTATATATGCTAGTAGTTGAGGTGTATTTCATTGTATTGTGGCTTAAATGGGATGAATGGACTAAATTGTGATATATAAGTGTATTGGTATAAGTTGAATGGTTGTGGTTAGGTTGGAAATGTGAAGAAATTAAGGGGTTATGCCGTCCAAATGGTTAGAAATATAGATGGTTTTATATTGAGAAGGATTTGAGTAGAAATGGATAAGTTTTGGGCTTTTACTCACATTCCACACCTTAATGTTTCATTATATTGGCTTTTGAGCAGCTTGCATTAGTGAGTTAAACTTGTACGTTGAATTGTGTTTGAGTCTTCAATATGGTTATTTACTTGTTTTAGGTCGTACCGGTGGACCGGGACCTACACCTGATTCAAACGTGTAACTTGCTTGAAAATTTGGTGAGTGTACCAGTATATGATGAACATACTTGTTATGTGATCTTAAATGTCTTGATTTGGGTCGAGAGTGTACTTGATCGCTCTTGACCACTTATTTGCATTTATCATTATCGTTTGGATGTGAAATGGTATATATACATGATTGAACATTTGATGGGGCAATGCCTTAATATTAATGTGAATTTGAGCTCATGCCCTTAGATCGTTATTCGAGTCGTGCCGGCAAGGGCTTGGGCGATTCGGTAATGAGCCTTTGGGTTCTTGATAGGCGAGTGGAGTGATAACTCCTCGACCTTGTGGTATACTCGAGTATTACCCTTTTGAACTATGAGGCGGCGGGCCCGAATAGGGGGTGAATGGTGGAAGGAAATGGTGCGAAGTGGTGTCTACGGAACTTGGTTTGTTTCAATGGTTGACGGAGTGTCAACGGGTGTGATCAAGTATGGCAATCGGAAACCGGCCCTTGAGGGTCACATGTATCCTTTTATATGTGTATGTTGTATGAAGGTGGTTATGTATATGTGTTAATAGTTGTATCATGAACTTGTGCATTTGGTACCTCACGAGCGTAAGCTCACCCCCGTTGTTTTGTTTTCCTTACAGGAGTGATGTGAACCACATTTTGATATGAGATGAGCTAGTGACATAGTTAGTTTTGGAAGCTCCTCGGACATGTGAAACTTCGATGTATTTGAACTCTAGTGTTTGTGTTTGAATTGTATAAGGACACTTTCTTATGTATAGATGATATGTATATATGGTTTACCAAGTCTTGGATTCATTATATGGTGTATTTGTGCAATCGCCGGTTTTAAAAATGAAAGCAGGAAATTTCGAAAAGCTACTGCCTGGAATCCGGCCTAGAATCCGGCCAGTTTCTGGCCGGATATAAGGCCGGATAGGCAGGGGAAGAAGGAAAAAAAAAAAGAAAATTTTGGACTCTGGCTACTGCCCAGAATCCGGCCAGAGCAATCCGGCCAACTTCCGGCCGGATTGTTGGCCGGATTGGCAGGGGATTTTGAAAAAAATTTTGAGGTTGGCTACTGCCTCCTATCCGGCCGAGAATCCGGCCGGATATCCGGCCAGATTCTGGCCGGATAGTGACGCAGGCAGTCACTGTTCATCCGCGGCAAATTTTCATTTTTCGTTTTCTGATCCGATTGAAGTGCTCGAGCGCTGTACTTTCTTGTACAATGATATTATTGTTCTAATAACACCTTAAGGGGGAAAAATTGTTCATTTTGTCGAGTTTTCTTTTATGAATTAAATCCGACTTGATTGTTTTGCGACCCGTAGTCCTGGCGAGAGCTGGGCAGGCGGTCCGTCGACCCCTCTGGTTCGCCTTAGGGGAAGATGGGGTCGTCACAAGTGGTATCAGAGCCTAGGTTTAGATTAACTTGGGCATGTTAGAAATTTCTTGATTTGGGACTTGTATTCGATTGTTTTCCTAAGGGTGTTGGAGATTAATGATATTTTTGTGTAGGATGGACGTGCCTAGTGGCTCCCGTGTGCGATCGACCGCGAGGCAAGGCCGTGGAGTACTTCCTATGATCAAGTACCAAATCCGGCCGAGAGGGGCGACTCTACGTTGGAGTCCGGCGAGTCGAATCCGACGTTGCGGGTGCCGTCACAAGTTTGCCTACCCCAATACTCTTGTATTTGCGGTGGACAAAGAACGAAAGGAGTTGGCCAAGGAGTATGCTAAGATTGAAGCCGAAGTGAAACAATTAAGAGAGGCCAACGAGAGGCAAGCGGAGCGTATTAAGGAGTTGGAGTATGACCTGAGCGAAGGTCAAGATAGGGTGGATGATTTGTGTACGCAACTTGGGGAGATGCGCAAACGTATGACCAAGAGGGCGAGACAACTGAGGGAGAACGCCGGAACAATGTTAAATTTGTGTGAAGACCTACTAGAGGACGAGAGTGTCGAGAGTTCTAGTGTAGGAGGTGGGGTTGGAAGTGAACCCTCCCAAGCGAATAGGTCCTCTAGTCCCACGGTAGGCTAGGGAATGGCTTTTAAGCCATTTTGGATGATTTTGACTTGTATATATATGGGACACGGAATGGTAGGCCGGGAAGGACCCTTAGCTAGTGCGTTGTATATCGGACTAGTTTTGTATATATTACTTTTGTATTGCCATTCCGTAAGAGGCTTTCCCTGTTTGTACTTGACTGACTGTTTTGTATAAATGTTGGATCTAGTTGTGAATGTTATGACTATGTGTTATGTGTTTAAGTGTGTTATGAAGTGATTGTTTGATTTTGTGGCCATGCTTCTTGTTAAGTACAGGGATGTGTGCCCTTAGTGTTAAAGTTATATTCATGGGTATATTTTGATTATAGATTGATCTAGAGCGATGGAAGGCACGCGTAGTGGCCGGGGGCGCGGACGTGGGGGTAGACAGCCCACGACTGAACAGGGTACGGGAACTGAAGTGCCTGAACCAATTCCTGAACCTCATATCGATCCTAGTGTGCAAGTGGCCGCTGCTATCCAGCAGATGACTGCTCTCCTGGCTCAGGTGGTGCAGCAACAGGGCCCCAACCCTAACCCACCTGTTGGCAATCCTGGAAACCCTGGAAATCACGTCGAGAGCGAAGATCGAGCTCTCGAACGATTCCAAAAATTTTCACCGCCTAAATTTCTCGGAGGGCCCGATCCTGATGTGGCCGAACAATGGTTAGAAAAGATGATAGATATTTTTGCCGCTCTACATTACTCTGAAGAGAGGCAAGTGACCTTTGCGGTTTTTCAACTTGAAGGTGCCGCTCGCTCATGGTGGAATATTATTCGGACAAAATGGGAGCGAGAACAAACGCCAAGGACCTGGATGAATTTTGTACGGGAATTCAATGCTAAGTATTTTCCGCCGTTGGTTCAAGAGAAGAAAGAGGACGAATTTATTCGTCTACGCCAAGGAACGCAATCGGTGGCCGAATATGAGAGCCAATTCACACGTTTACCCAAATTTGCTCCTGAGCTCATTTTAACCGAACAAAGGAGGGCTAGGCGTTTTCTTCAGGGGCTTAATGTGGAAATCCAGAAGGATTTGGCCGTTGCCCAGATCACTACTTTTAGTGATGCCGTTGAGAAGGCATTACGATCCGAGAACGCTAGGCTCCAGGTGAGGAACTTCCAAAATCGAAAGCGTGGAGCTGCTGGAAGTACCTCAACTCAAGGTGACAAGAGTACCCCTTCCCTTCCTAAGTTTGGACGGGGAGCTGGAGGGGGACGATTTACGAGTCCGGCTAGAGGGGCTTCTTCCCGAGGAAGCCAACCAGGCCGAGGGCCGCCGAGGAGCACCACACAAGGGAGTTCCGCTACTGTCGCGCGTGGTCCGTGTAACTTTTGTGGAAAACCCAATCATACGGAGGACGATTGCTGGAGAAAGCAGAATAAGTGTTTGCGGTGCGGAAGTGCGGAGCACCGGTTCGCCAACTGTCCGGTCCAGGCACGTGACGCAAGAGGAACTACTCCGATGACGTCTAAGGCTACCTCAAGTCAATCCCGGGTAGACAGTACCAAACCAAAGGTACCTGCACGGGTGTACTCCATTGAACAACGGCCAGTCCCTGACTCCGCCGAGGTAGTGGAAGGTACGATTCCTGTCTTCCACCGCCTAGCTAGAATTTTGATAGATCCTGGAGCTACCCATTCCTTTGTGAACCCCGAGTTTATGTGTGGAATTGATATAAACCCTGTCACTCTCCCTTATGAATTGGAAGTTAGTACACCTACGGGGGACCAAAGTTTGATTTCTAGTAAAATGTATACGAATTGTGAAATCTGGGTAGGTGAACGGAAGTTATTGGGAAATTTGATAAGTTTAGCCATAAAGGGATATGATGTGATATTAGGCATGGATTGGCTGGCTCGATACGATGCTCAGCTGGATTGTAAGAGGAAAACTGTCGAATTTCGCATTCCTGGGGAGGCAACTTTGAGGTTAGACGTGAGGGGTAGTCTAGCCTCGTCTGCTATGATTTCGGGTATTCGAGCTAGGAAATTATTAAATAGAGGGGCACAAGGGTTCCTAGCTTTTCTTATTAACACTCCTGCCGACAAACTGAAAATAGAGGATGTTCCGATAGTAAGTGAATACCCTGATGTTTTTCCTGACGAGTTAGTGAACTTGCCTCCAGAGAGAGAAGTGGTGTTCGAAGTAAACCTTTGTCCAGGGGCTTCCCCTATTTCTAAAACCCCATACCGAATGGCACCCGCGGAACTCAAAGAGTTAAAACTACAGTTGCAAGACCTTTTAGAGCGGGGTTTTATTCACGAGAGCGGATCGCCTTGGGGGGCGCCCGTTCTCTTTGTCAAGAAGAAGGATGGGACTTTGAGACTCTGTATTGACTACCGAGGGTTAAACAATGTGACGATTAAGAACAAGTACCCACTTCCCCATATCGACGAGTTATTTGATCAATTGCAAGGTGCGGTGGTATTCTCAAAATTAGACCTTCGACAGGGGTATTACCAGTTGTTGATTAAAAAGGAGGATGTGCCTAAAACTGCTTTCAATTCCCGGTATGGGCATTTCGAATTTGCCGTGATGCCTTTTGGATTGACCAATGCCCCTGCTGCTTTCATGGACCTTATGCACCGAATTTTCAAGCCCTTTCTTGACCGATTTGTTGTTGTTTTCATCGATGACATATTGGTTTACTCAAAAACCCGTGAGGAGCATGAACAACATTTGAGAGAGGTCCTACAAACCCTGAGGGAGCACCAGTTGTATGCCAAATTTAGCAAATGTGAATTTTGGCTAGACAAAGTGTCTTTTCTGGGGCACGTGATATCAAAGGAGGGAATTGCGGTAGATCCGGCTAAGGTGGAGGCCGTGACTGAGTGGAAGCGACCCGAGAACCCTACTGAGATTCGAAGTTTTCTAGGGTTGGCAGGTTATTACCGACGATTTATTAAGGATTTTTCGAAACTTGCCAGTCCCTTGACCGATCTAACAAAGAAGGGTGGTCAATTTTTGTGGAGCGATAGGTGTGAAGCTAGCTTTCAAGAGCTGAAACGGAGATTGACAATGGCCCCTATTTTAGTCTTACCTAACGGTCCAGACAGTTTCACCGTTTACACCGACGCCTCCAAAGAAGGATTGGGATGTGTACTAATGCAACACCGAAATGTGATAGCTTATGCTTCCCGGAAATTGAAAATTCATGAACAAAACTATCCCATCCATGACCTAGAATTGGCCGCAGTTGTCTTCGCTCTGAAAAAGTGGAGACACTATCTGTACGGAGTGACTTTTGAAGTTTATTCCGATCATAAGAGCCTTAAATACCTCTTTTCCCAGAAAGAGTTGAACATGAGACAACGCCGTTGGATGGAATTCTTGGAGGATTACGATTATACGATTAATTACCATCCTGGTAAGGCCAATGTGGTAGCCGATGCCTTAAGTCGAAAGGCTCAGATTTCTGGATTGATGGTGAAAGAATGGGAATTATTGGGAGTTATAGGAGAATGGAATCCAAAGCTGGAGCCTAATCGGATAATCTTTGGGAACATCCAAGTGACGTCTGTGTTTTTAGAAAAGATCAAGGAAGCTCAAATTAAAGATCCGACGGTTCAAAATTGGATGAACAAGGTGAAGAAAGGGGAAATTTCCGATTTTAATTTGAGCTCTGAAGGGATTTTAAGATTTAGAGATCGAATCGTAGTACCTGATGATAGAGATTTGAGAAGGGAAATTTTGGAGGAAGCTCACCGATCTAAGTATACGATCCATCCAGGAGGTAACAAGATGTATCGTGACTTGCGGCAATTGTACTGGTGGGACAAGATGAAGAGAGAGATAGCTCAGTACATCCAAACTTGCTTAGTGTGCCAGCAAGTCAAGGCCGAACACCAGAAGCCTTCGGGACTCCTGCAGCCTCTGGAGATTCCCGAATGGAAGTGGGAGCACATCACCATGGATTTCGTCTCTGGACTACCTAGAACTCAAAAAGGATGTGATGCCGTTTGGGTGATCGTTGATCGATTGACCAAGTCAGCTCATTTCCTACCTGTGAATATGAAGTATTCCATGGATAAGTTAGCTCGAGTATATTTCGAAGAGATTGTGCGATTACATGGAGTGCCCGTGAGCATCGTTTCCGACCGAGACCCTCGCTTCGTGTCTAGATTTTGGCAAAAGTTCCAGGAGACCTTGGGGACGAAGCTGAATTTGAGTACTACGTATCACCCCCAGACGGATGGACAGTCGGAACGGACGATTCAGACTCTTGAAGATATGTTACGAACGAGTATTTTAGATTTCGGGGGTAATTGGGGACAGCACATGACATTAGTAGAGTTCGCCTATAATAACAGCTACCATTCATCAATCCAAATGGCACCGTACGAAGCCCTTTATGGGCGAAAGTGCCGTTCACCGATATACTGGGATGAAGTAGGAGAGAAGAAAGTCTTAGACCCTACCATTATCCCTTGGATGGAGGATGCCCAAGAAAAGATTAAAGTAATCCGTCAGAGACTCCAGACAGCCCAAAGTCGCCAAAAGAGCTACGCCGATAATCGAAGAAAAGACCTGGAGTTTGAAGTAGGAGACCAAGTATTTTTGAAGATTACCCCGTTGCGTAGTGTCACTGCCGGCAGAGGAAAGAAACTTCAACCTAGATTCGTAGGCCCTTTTCCTATCCTTCAACGAGTTGGAAAAGTAGCTTACCGACTGGAATTGCCATCGAGCTTATCACGGATTCACGACGTATTTCATGTTTCCATGCTCAAAAGATACTACCCTGATCCAACTCACATTGTCCAGCCGGAAGGGATTGAAATTGACGAGGCCCTTACTTACGAAGAAAAACCTGTGCAAGTGCTGGATAGAAAAGTTAAGGAGCTGAGGAATAAGCAAATTTCACTGGTGAAAATTCTATGGAAGAACCACGGAGTTGAGGAGGCAACCTGGGAAATGGAGGATGATATGAAAACCAAATATCCCGAACTGTTTAGTGCTTCAGGTGAGAAATTTCGAGGACGAAATTCTTTAAGGGGGAGAGAGTGTGAGACCCTGAAAATTTTCTTATTTTCCAGGCTTTTATTTTGGGCTTTCGGGCCTAATTTTAGGGTTTTCTTTTTATCTGTGGGTTTTATGGGGGAATTTTATGAGAAATATGAATTTTGCATTATTTTCTGGGTTTAGGTCAATTTCTGTGCTTATAGAGGTCGTACAGTGCATGTGGGACCCACTAGGGTAATCGGTACCGGTAAATGTGACTTTGGGAAATTTTCTATACGGAAGCTTTAGTACCTAGTGTTACGAGCTAATTAATGGTTAGCTAGTATAAGTAAGTTTTTACAAGACAAAGATGTTGGATAAGCTTGGAAAACACATGTTGAGATCTTATTGGAAGTTGGACTTTTGACTTTCACTTTACCTTTCTTATTAAGAGAAAAATTGATCCAAAATTTCTCATTTTTCTCTTGCTCATTGCCGACCAACCTTGAAGAAAGAAAGAAAGAAACCTCTTCAACTTTTGCTTCATTTCTTGGCCAAATCTTGCAAACCAACCATTAATCCTTTAGATTTCTCCACAAAACTTGCTTGCTAGGAAGGGTTGAGCTCCTTGGTGGTTTTTGTTTGAAGAGAAAAGCTCTCCTCTACCTTGTACCTTGTGTTTGTAAGGTGAGTGCTTGAGAACTTGTTTCTTTGTGGTTTGTAAGATGAAATTGGTTGGTGATATGGATTAAAGATGCCATTTTGTGAGTTATTTCAAGACTTATGGTTGAGTTGTGCCAATTTTTCTATTTATTGAGGAATTTTCTGCTTTATATAATAACTCATGGTTGTGGAAGGTGTAATGGGTTTACATGATATGATTTGGAGCCTAGATATGTTTATTGTGGTTAATTGTGGAAAATTTCAGCATTTGTAGGATTTTCGGTTTTTAGGTTTTGGTATAAATTGGGGTTTTTCTATATATGGTATATATGCTAGTAGTTGAGGTGTATTTCATTGTATTGTGGCTTAAATGGGATGAATGGACTAAATTGTGATATATAAGTGTATTGGTATAAGTTGAATGGTTGTGGTTAGGTTGGAAATGTGAAGAAATTAAGGGGTTATGCCGTCCAAATGGTTAGAAATATAGATGGTTTTATATTGAGAAGGATTTGAGTAGAAATGGATAAGTTTTGGGCTTTTACTCACATTCCACACCTTAATGTTTCATTATATTGGCTTTTGAGCAGCTTGCATTAGTGAGTTAAACTTGTACGTTGAATTGTGTTTGAGTCTTCAATATGGTTATTTACTTGTTTTAGGTCGTACCGGTGGACCGGGACCTACACCTGATTCAAACGTGTAACTTGCTTGAAAATTTGGTGAGTGTACCAGTATATGATGAACATACTTGTTATGTGATCTTAAATGTCTTGATTTGGGTCGAGAGTGTACTTGATCGCTCTTGACCACTTATTTGCATTTATCATTATCGTTTGGATGTGAAATGGTATATATACATGATTGAACATTTGATGGGGCAATGCCTTAATATTAATGTGAATTTGAGCTCATGCCCTTAGATCGTTATTCGAGTCGTGCCGGCAAGGGCTTGGGCGATTCGGTAATGAGCCTTTGGGTTCTTGATAGGCGAGTGGAGTGATAACTCCTCGACCTTGTGGTATACTCGAGTATTACCCTTTTGAACTATGAGGCGGCGGGCCCGAATAGGGGGTGAATGGTGGAAGGAAATGGTGCGAAGTGGTGTCTACGGAACTTGGTTTGTTTCAATGGTTGACGGAGTGTCAACGGGTGTGATCAAGTATGGCAATCGGAAACCGGCCCTTGAGGGTCACATGTATCCTTTTATATGTGTATGTTGTATGAAGGTGGTTATGTATATGTGTTAATAGTTGTATCATGAACTTGTGCATTTGGTACCTCACGAGCGTAAGCTCACCCCCGTTGTTTTGTTTTCCTTACAGGAGTGATGTGAACCACATTTTGATATGAGATGAGCTAGTGACATAGTTAGTTTTGGAAGCTCCTCGGACATGTGAAACTTCGATGTATTTGAACTCTAGTGTTTGTGTTTGAATTGTATAAGGACACTTTCTTATGTATAGATGATATGTATATATGGTTTACCAAGTCTTGGATTCATTATATGGTGTATTTGTGCAATCGCCGGTTTTAAAAATGAAAGCAGGAAATTTCGAAAAGCTACTGCCTGGAATCCGGCCTAGAATCCGGCCAGTTTCTGGCCGGATATAAGGCCGGATAGGCAGGGGAAGAAGAAAAAAAAAAGAAAATTTTGGACTCTGGCTACTGCCCAGAATCCGGCCAGAGCAATCCGGCCAACTTCCGGCCGGATTGTTGGCCGGATTGGCAGGGGATTTTGAAAAAATTTTGAGGTTGGCTACTGCCTCCTATCCGGCCGAGAATCCGGCCGGATATCCGGCCAGATTCTGGCCGGATAGTGACGCAGGCAGTCACTGTTCATCCGCGGCAAATTTTCATTTTTCGTTTTCTGATCCGATTGAAGTGCTCGAGCGCTGTACTTTCTTGTACAATGATATTATTGTTCATTTTGTCGAGTTTTCTTTTATGAATTAAATCCGACTTGATTGTTTTGCGACCCGTAGTCCTGGCGAGAGCTGGGCAGGCGGTCCGTCGACCCCTCTGGTTCGCCTTAGGGGAAGATGGGGTCGTCACACTTTCTTATCAAGAGAGGGATTGTACACTTATACAATCTAGAAAATACCATGGAATGGAGTTTTAGTTGCTCAAAATTCAAGGTTCAAAAGTAGTGTTTATTAACACAAGGAAAAACTGATTTCCTTCATGAAAACAAGTCCAAAATGGTCAATTACTATTGAAGGATGGGGAAGAGTTTCAAAACTCAATTCCCATCAAGTTTGAAAATTTTCGATTTGAGGTTCAATCTTTGAAAAATTGTATCTCGAGTATATCCAGAAAAAGAAATTCCTTGTCTAGGGCTTGAATTCGATTTCTAAACTAAAAAATTTCATCTCCTTTTCTATTAATTATATAACTGATCAAACTCGGGGTACTTCTTCCCATTGGAAACTATTTCCAAAGTACTAAAAGTTCCTAGAAAACACTTTTCTATGATTCCAGATGGAAGATATTTGAATTTTGGCTTCAAATTGCTATTTTGGCTATCAAGACAGTTTTGCGGTTGGTTTTTGGCAAAGTTTGGAAATTCGGCAAAATTCACACAATGCAAACTAACCTTTAAAATTTGGAACTCAATTAGAGTTGCAATCGAAGCTTAAAACAAAACAAGCGGAAGAAGAATTGGAGTTTTGAGCACCAAGATATAGTGGCTCAAATTTGTTGAAAAAAAATTGAGATGGTTAGGTAAATTTTCAGGTTCAATTTACAACTTTAGGACTTTGTTTGAGCATCGAAATGAACTCGGAATGGCACCAAATTTGGCAGTATTATACTACCGTATGAGGGCTATTCCTCTATCAATTTTCATGGAAAAATATTCACGGGAAGTCAGTTAACAAAACCATTGAAATTCCAAGAATTTCCAAGGCAAATCTGCCTTATACTTTAGTTTTCCCTCTTTTTTTTTTTAAAAAAAAGCTTTGTTCCACACAATCAACTTCAATTAATTCAAATATTGAAACTAATGCTCCATAAACATCCAATAAGTAATTTATAAGTAATTGACATCAAGGTTTTCGAAATATAACTTCCCAAATCAGATTTGACCATTCGGCCAAGAGAAAAGAAAAATTTTCCAGATTCGAAGAGCAAATTTGGGACATCATTTGCATATCGAAATGGTCTTAGATTGACACCAAAATTGGTACAATTCAGCTTCCATATGAGGACTACTCCTCTACCAAATTTCATTTGAAAATTCGCACGGAAAGGTAGTGAACTAAACTACCAAAGTTCAAGAAAATTCCAAGACCAATCTGTCATTTGCTTCCTTCTTCCTTTTCAAACATTTTGCCCAATGAAAATGATTCAAATCTGGTCCATTTATGAAACAAAAGTCTGAGAAATATTTAATATACATTTGGTAAGTGATTGACACCAAAAATTTCAAAACAACAAGTCCCAATCAAGATTTAGACATTTACTAGCCAAAAAGAGGGTTTCAAATCATTGAGTCAGTTTCGGATTTCGGCCACAACTCACTCAATTCAACTTGGAATCGAGTGTGGTCAGTGGCGTTGAAAACTAGATTCATAAAGTTAAGAAATTGTTTTCAAAATCTGTCCACAGCTAGCTCATATTTGAGCATCAATTCGCTGCTCAAAACAGAGCTCCCAGTGTAGACGTGAAATAGGACAGTCATGTTCAAATGATTGGTATGGACTACTCAGGTGGAATCAGAATGTGCATTTTATACCGTTGGAAATCTAGGAATGTCTATTTTCCATTGCCGCAAATAGCACAGGATTTTGACGTTGGAGTAAAAAGTTATAGCCAAAAAAAAAAAGCACTGCCAGAGCAGTTACGGGAAAATTTCCAGTTTTTGCTGACTTCCGAAAACACATCATTTGGCCAACCAAATTATGAAATTTTTGATGAAACTTTCTACACAACCCACACAACATGTATACATCATAAACAAGTCAATAGAACCACAAAATTTTGCTCTAAGGGTCACGGCATGTACAGGGGCAGAAATGAAAAAATTCTCTCCTTCACTTCTTTTGAGCTTTCATGCATAACATCACTCATTTCTACTATTATGGCTCATGGAACTATCATACTAGTCATCCTCACTGGACCAGAATCAAACGAGCAAAAAAGGAATACCAGAACAAAATGAATGACACTATGATGCAAGACTCCCAAGACCCAAATGAGGACATAGGAACATCACAAAAATCTACAGCAACCTCATCAGTATCCCACTACAGTTTCAAAAACCGATCAGAATGGAAAAGCATAGAAAATAAAAGAAAGAATAGACCAGCACATCAATATCACAATGAAATGCTCAACATTACTGATCCAGATACTACACCCTCAGATACACCCGATGAAGACTATCAGTGGGCCTGGAATGACATTGATATGCAAGGGTCTCCTTAGACAAGTTGTCTTTACTTTCCGAAGAGTCGTGACCTTTATCTGTTTGAAAGGTCAAGTTGTCTTTACTTTCCGAAGAGTCGTGACCTTTATCTGTTTGAAAGGTCAAGTTAAGTCTGTATAAATGAACGATGAATCTTGTGTTTAAACATAATCGAAGAAAGAAATAAAATCCTGAGTGTTTCATATCCACATGACAGGCTAAGTTTTTAAAACTTCACTAGGGAAGGCCGAGAGATCCTTATAGCTGCGTGTTACTTAGTTTTCTTCATAACTTTGTTTTAATTTACTCGTTTGATAAAAGTCCCTTGAACTTTGAAAGCCCAAGAAAAGTGGCTGTTGTGTTCGGGAATACCTTCAAAGAGCAAATTATCACTGAATTATGAGGAGATTGAGCAGGCACTCTGGTTCTTTACAAAATGTCCAGGTTTTCCACAAATAAAGCATTTGGTTCCTTTCTTTCCTCTGAACTGTTTGTATCTTCTCTTGAAAAATCTCCACCTCTTTCTGAAAGGTCTTTTGGAATACTGCTTGTAACCTTTGTTGAATGTCTTCAACTTCTTGAACTTTCTTTTCCTTTTAAGAGGTCCACAAGCCTTGCATTTTCCTTTGATAATAAGCTCAGGCTTTTTGCAAGCTTGATCAAGACAAACATCTCCTTTGAGATATTCTCGGATAACCTTTCTGTTGTGGCATAAATCATCAAGAGCTAGTAAGACTGCCTGTCTCATCTGTCCAGTGGTAAGATTAAGGATGGATCCATATTTATTATGGATATATATCCCGACACCTTCTGCGAGTGATTTCGGTAGTGAGCTTATAAATGCTTATTTCAGATTTATATCTGCACCAAGAGTATAGAAAAGTTTAGTCATCCATTTGAAATGCTTATTTATATCTTTACGATCATAAGATAAACATTTCATTTGGAAAAACTCCTTTCTCTTGGTTTCTCGGCTTTCTTTGACATCTCCTATAAACATCAGATGAAGAAGGTTTATATTTTCTGAAAAATCCTGTTTTGTCAAGAAAGTCATTTTGTCAGCATCTCCAAGGCTAGTCCACCAATCTTTTAGAATTCCTGAAAAATGAGCAGTGAAAATTGATAAGATTTCAAAGTGAGATTCCTCATGAAGATTTTGAGCAGTCATCCAAGCATGAAATTCTTGGAATTTTGCTTCTCATTTTCCAGCAGGAATATCATCTATTGAAAATAACTGTACTCCTTTTGCTTTCGGAAAATCTTGTCTTGGAGGCCTGGTCGTTGAGGTTTCTTGTTTTTCTTCGGATTCAGGTTCTTCAACAACCTCAGAATTTATAAGGATAAGAGGAATTTCTTCCTTATCTTCTTCTGAAAATTCAATTGAATCTGGGGATTCATATTCAGATTCAGATGGTTTAGAAGCATTTTAAGAATTTTTCTCATCAGTGTCTGATCCTGAAGATTCTTCTGAATTACTATCAGCTTTGGAGGTAGTAAGGCAAGGGACTGAATTTTGATGAAGATCCTCTAACATAGAAGATAAAGGATTTTCATAAACTTTGGTTGCTTCTTTTGCCTTTTGTTCCTGTTGGACAGAGAAAATCGGATTAGATTGTACTGTATACATTAGAGAGGTTTCAGGTTGTACAATCTGTTTTTCCTTTCGCTTTCTTTCTTCTTCTTGTCTCTTTTGCTCAGCTTCAAGTCTTTGTTTTGCTTTAGCTTCCTTTTCTTGGGATTTTTTGTTCCTTCGATATTCACGCAGAACCTCAGCAATATCAAAGGGTTTCTTTGAAGCTGGTTGTGGCTGATCTGGAAAGAAAACTGAAGGATTAGGAGTGGTAACATTTCCAAAGTAAAATGGCATAGGCCAATTTCTTAAAGGAATTGCACCAAATCCTGAACTTACCTATGGAGGAGGTTCAAATGGACCAATATCATATTTCGGGACTTCACCTGTTTCCTTTAAAGTAGCAATTTGCCTCTGGAGAAATTTTGTTTCTTTTTCTTGATTCAGAACAAAATTTGCTAAAAAAGATGAATTTGCAGGTGAATCATTTAATACTAGCAAGTCTTTGTTCAAGAACCCTAATCATTTTAGATACTTCTTCCTTTTGAGATTTTACTGAAGTATCAAGATGATCAACTAAAGTATTAATATGATTTACCTTTTGAGATACCTCTGAGACATTATGATGAATAGAGGTAAGAGCTGATGGGAATTCGTTCTATACAAATTTCATTACAAAAAATCCCATTACTCTCCTTCCAAACTGTGTTATTACTACCCAATTCCTTGCAGCCAATCTTGATTCTGAAAAAGATCTTTTACTTGGTTTTGATGTTTATAGAGAAAATAAATTTTATATCACAGCCAGAGGGATACGATCAAAAAAGTTTTTTAAACCTTTTATTGAGATCCCTAATCTTTATCTCATAGAGGATGAAACCTCTATTTCATTAGAAGAAAGGCTCAAAAAGTTTCAACAGAAAATCATAAAGGAGTCTTGTGCTTCTAATCATCAGGAGTTTTTACAAAAATGTGATCATCCATTGTGGGAAAATTCTCATTTTTATATCCATCTTCCATTCAAAAAGAATGAAGACATAAACTCCACAAAAGCAAGTCATTCTGGAATGAATCTTGAAGATACTAAACTTGCTGATCAAGAATGCCAAGAACTCTTGAAGTATGGTTTGATCGAAGTTTCTGATTCTCAGTGGGCATGTCAAGCTTTTTATGTCAATAAGAGATCGGAACAGGTAAGAGGGAAAATGAGGTTGGTAATTAATTACCAGCCCCTTAACATTTTCCTACTTGATGATAAATTTCCTATTCCAAACAGATTTACACTTTTCTCTCAAATTGTGAAAGCAAAATGGTTTTCAAAATTTGATCGCAATTAGGAATTTATCCTGAGGATAGGCACAAAACTGGATTTTGTATCCCAAATCATCATTATCAATGGAAGGTGATGCCTTTTGGTCTCAAAACGACACCATCACTTTTTCAAAAAGCCATGATAAAGATTTTTCAGCCTATCTTGCATACAGCACTCATCTATATAGATGACATTCTTCTTTTCAGCCACTCTTTAGATGAACATATAAGATTGCTTCACCAATTTCATGATCTTGTTAAGCAATATGGTATAATGATTTCTGAAAAGAAAATGATTTTGGCAACAATAGAAATTTCATTTTTGGGAATGAAGATTTCTAATGGAGCTTGTACACCTGAGCAACATGTTGGACAATCTGTCAAAGATTTTCCAGAAGAAAATTTGACAAAACAGCAGGTACAACAATTTCTTGGTGTTGTCAATTATGTGAGGGAATTTATTCCCAGAGCTTCAAAGCATATTAGTCCCCTAACTAAAATGCTAAAAAAGGATCCTCCTCCTTGGGGATCATCTCAGACAACTGCAGTCCAAAAGCTGAAGGAAACTCTTTTGAGTCTTCCTACCTTGTTCATTCCATCCATAGGGGAAAGATTTTACAAACAGATGCTAGTGACAAATACTGGGGAGCCATTCTACTTGAAGAAGATCTTGTTGGAAAAAGGCATTGTTGTGGATTTGCCAGTGGAAAATTCAAGGCTTTTGAGCAACATTATCATTCCACTTTCAAGGAGATACTTGCAGTAAGAAATGGAATAAAGAAAATTTCTTTCTTCCTCATTTCTCAACATTTTTTGATTAAAATGGATATGGGGTCATTCCCTAAAATGCTGCATTTTAAGCAAAAGACCATCCCACACCCACAACTCCTTCGTTGGGCAGCATGGTTTTCCCAATATTCCTTTGATGTTAAACACATTAAAGGGAAAACTAATATTGTTGCTGATTTCTTTTCAAGGAAAGAACCTTTGCCTCAACAAGTCTTACCACCAAAAGCCTTAACCTGTTTTATGTTTACTCCAGTTCAAGATCATCCTCCGGACATCTATGAAGTACCATACCCATGGGAAAAAGAAAACATTGAAAGAATTAGAAACCACTATGAACTTGAACTCTTCCGTTCATATGGTGGGTCAATACTTAGTCCTTTTGGTACTAATCCTGAGTATCCCTTCTGTCAAATATTTATTGCCAGTCCTACTGAATTTCCAAAAGAATTATTATGGTATTTCTGGTGTTTGTGCCACCAATATCATATTTTAATGGAATTTCAGAGTCCCTTTTTTAATAGACCATTGGTTCAAAACCTTCAAAAATTCCTTCAATGGTTTAAACCTTTGTCTTTTTGGAAAGATCTATTTAATACAAATCCCAATCATATTCTCATCCATTTTCATCGTCCCTGTCACCTCATCAATAACCAGATCCAAGCCTTATCCAATGCAGTTATTTACAGGGAATTATCTCATACTATTTTAGATCAAGAAGTTGAGTATGGAGAAGCTCAGAGATATATATATTCCAAGAAAACAGATGCATTCCTCCTGAGATTTGGCCAGGGCCTTATGGATCATGGAATTACCAAAACACTCATCCTTATTGGACCCAGATTCGCAAGGCCAAAAAGGAGTGAATTGATAAAATGAATTCATCAGAATTCCAAGATTCTCAGATGCCTGATAATTTCACACAACAGCCAGAATCCTCTCACACAAAAAGATCGATTCCCCAATATCGACCAGAATGGAAAAGCATTGAAAACAAAAGGAAAAATAAAAGGAGCCATGATGATTGGATTGAACAAATGAATATCACTGATCCAGATTCTACTCCTTCTGACACCCCTGATGAAGATTGGACCATTTGAAGACATAAGGACCTCCTAGGACCCATATGTTTCTCATATGGCCAACATGTTTGAAAGGCCAAATAACTATTTAAATTTCGAAAGGTTACTTTAAAAGTTGTCCTTTGTAAGTTTGAAGAGTCAAGTTGTCCTTTGTAAGTTTGAAGAGTCAAGATATCCTTTGGGATATCGAAGAGTCACTTTGTAATCTATAAATAGATGAACCTTGTCATCTGAAAGGATCATCTAGTGATACGTTCCTCGATCAACACGTTTCGAGACACGTAGCACGTTTGCCCAAGGATCTAGCTAGGATGTCCAACGCTTGGAATTGCGGGATCTAGAACCAAACGGACGACACGATTGGATTCAAGACGGTAGTACAACGACTCCAATGAAGGTGACTACTCCACGGGATAGGTCGGTAGAACAATCTAGGACGGGACGCAAGATTGCTCAAAACCCTTGCCAAAGCAAGTAAAGTGCTCGACCTCTCTTCTTAGAAGAAGGAACGAATTAAACCAATTTTATTGATAAAACGACTACCCTTTATGCTTACAAAGCAAGCCTTTATATAGGCAAAACTAATGAAACCCTAATATCCGAAACCCTAATATCGCAAAGCTAGATGGTCGGCCACTCCTTGGACAAGGTGGGCCGACCCATGGACTAAATTAACAAAAAGGCCTAGTGGTTCGGCCATCCTTAGACAAAGGTGGGCCGAATCCATGGCTAACAAAAGGACTAATCTAAACTTAAGACTCTTAACACTAAGGCCTAATCGGCCATGGCCCACTTGGCTCTTCGCGGGCTCTCTTCACGGGCTTGGATCATCGTGTAGCCAACTGGGTTGTCACCTTCCAAGCCTTCAATGTCTTGAATTGCCTAGCCCGTGCATGTGTGACTGGGCCCAATTACGTGGGCCCTGATCCATGCACACATCAGTCCCCTCCTCTTGAGAAGGATTCGTCCTCGAATCTAGATGGGGATGTCGACAGTGCGTTTGGAAGTCAGCCACGTTGGGAACAAATGAAAGGTCACGAGCCAAGTTAAATGCCGTTTGGTCAGCTTCATGAGGCCCTCAAACAAGGACATGCGCCAAGATAGGAAAGAGCTTGTGTAAGGCTCACGAAACTTCCAGGTAGCAATCCAAAGCTCTCTAATCAACCTTCGGCCATGGATTGTCATATTGTCACGTGACATAAGTGGCAGCAATGAAGTGAAACACACTCCATACGAATCGTATGAATTTGCGCAAGTTGGGGTTGGTGAAGTAAGCTCGTGGTGACTAGTTTTTGGACATGTGAAGAAGCACGAACGTGCACCACTTGCAGCAGGAATAAGCACGAAATCGGGTTGCAAGTCTTTAGCCATAGTTGGGAAATTGTGGACAGCGTTACAACCTATGAAAACAAAATAACCTTCAGCTTGGAGCAATTCAGAAATCGGGTAAAGAACTAATGGTACATTATTAACTAGATGGTAAGAAGGTGTAGAACAAGATGGAAATGAGAAAACTCCCTTTGACACTTCAATATTCCTTCTACCAATTGATTCAACTTGAGATGCCAGTGCTAGTCCTTTACACTTCTCTTTAACACCTACATGAGAGCGACAAGAGTTAGTGCTAGTATCATGCTCAAAATAAGGCAAAGGTGAGGAATGAACCATAGGTAGAGAACAGGCAGTAGAATCTGAAATTTCCCTTTTAAGACGAGCTCGAATCAATCCTCCAATGGTGTGGACAGGTTTGAGTTGACATGGTTCCATGAATTGCGACCAAAGAGATTTAGCTCCTAGAAGACAAACTCCATGGAAACTCGCAAAGTGTCCAAGTGACGTGGGAATGGAACATGCCATGACCAACTCTACTTGACTTTGTTTAATCTGCACAAAAGAAGAGGTACTAAACAAAACACATGTTAGCTTGTTAGCAAACAAAACGTCCACACTTTCAACTTTTGCGAACATGGCCAACTCCTCCTCTTTACTCAGCAATAAGGCCAAACTATTCTTGCCTTTTCCCACTCCATTTGTCTCGGACCATTGTCCATTCATTGCACTTGAGTTCGGATTATGTTCATGGCTTAGCTGCATCTCATTCATAGAGGGCTCTTCAATCGACGAGGGACTAGGATGAATATTTCCTTTGTTACCACCGGTCGACACATGATTAAGTTGCTCAAAGTGGGAATCCCATACTTGGCTAAGTCTTTTCATCATAGAATCAACCCATGCTTTAGTTTGACTTCGGAATTCATCCTTTGCTTCACGAAGCTTTGACTCAATTCGAAAATTCTCGAGCTCCTCGTCTTGATTGTCAAGACGCTTCTTAGATGAACCTTGTTTGCGTGAAGTTGACCTTGATTTAGATGCTCTACGCAAACTGCTTTGCTCCTTCTCATACTCATCACAATCTTGTTTATACCTTTCATATACACACAGAGCACGGTGGTGTTGCATCTCCTCCCGGAGTGAATGATACCCATGTTGTGAACTGGATTGCATGGAACTAGAGTACTTGTGAGTAGGCCTCTTGAGACCCCTCCTCTTGAGAGGCCCATTCTCCAAGAATTCTTGGTTGTGTGGGTAAGACGCAACTTCTCTAGGCATGAGTGCGTGACCTGCCAAAATGGTAAGCAAAGAAAAGGAGATTCCTCACGTCACACAAGCTCACGTGTATGTGCTCATCCCTCGTGTATCTCTCGCAGTGTTCTAATGGATTTACCAAATACCTTTACCTGTTGGATTAGGTAGTTGAGAAATGCTGCTCAAATCCAACAACCGTTACCAACCTTTCCACAAGTGTAATCACAAGAACGTAGGAGAAAATGTAGGAAAGTGTTCCTAAAATCTAGGAGAAAATATAGGAGCAAATGTAGGAGAAAATGTAGGAAAGTTTCCTAAAATGGGGAAGAGAATATAGGAGAGTTTCCTAAAGTGGATGAGAGAATATAGGAAAGTTTCCTAAAGTGGATGAGAGAATATAGGAAAGGACCTAAAAATGGATGAGAAAATTTTAGGAGAGTTTCCTAAAGTGGATGAGAGAATATAGGAGAGTTTCCTAAAGTGGATGAGAGAATATAGGAAAGGTCCTAAAAAATGGATGAGAGAATTTTAAGTGAGTTTCCTAAAAATGGATGCGAGAGTTTAGGAAAATTTCCTAAAAATGGATGAGAGAATTTAGGAAAGTTTCCAAAAAAAATGGATGAGAGAGTTTAGGAAAATTTCCTAAAAGTGGATGAGAGAATTTAGGAAAGTTTCCAAAAAAAATGGATGAGAAAATTTAGGAAAGTTTCCTAAAAAAAATAGATGAGAGATTTTAGGAAAGTTTCCAAAAATGGATGAGAGAGTTTAGGAAAATTTCCTAAAAATGGATGAGAGATTTAGGAAAGTTTCCAAAAAATAGATGAGAGACTTTAGGAAAGTTTCCTAAAAAGGTAGGAGGGAGAGTGTCCAAGTGAGTACAAAGAGTTATCCAAGTGTTTTACTTAGTTTCCTAATTGATTTTGGAAACAAGTTAATTTTTGGAAACCTTTTGAAAATCCTTTTCTTCTTGAACAACTTTTGGTAACCTTCTTGAAAAAAGTTTTTGTAATCTTCTTGAAACAACTTTTGGTAACGTCCAAATTCTACTCCAAGAAAGATTGCACAAATCAGATTTGGTTCCCTATTCAAAACAATTCGGTTGCCCCTTTCTTTCCTTTCCTTTTTTTTTTTTTCTCTTGCCAACCGATTCCTCTTTTCTTTCCTTTTTTTTTCGTTTTTGTTTTCTTTTTTTTTTCTTGACTACAACTATCAACCACGACACAAAACAAGAAAGTCCACAAATAATAACTACCAAGAACTCCAAGATATTTCAAGAACTTCTCAAAGAAGTTGTCAGGAACTTCAGAAATTTCAAGATTATGGTCAAGAATTCAAGAATCTCAAGATTATTGTAAGTTCTCTTCAAGATTCACAAAATTCCAACAAGTTTTGCCAAAATCCAGATTTGAAAACCAAGTAAACAAGTTGGATAACACAAACAACAAGGCTGGACAGATTTGTATTCGGATGAACAGTAACGATGAACAGTGTCGGTGAACAGTACGATGAACAGTGTCGGTGAACAGTACCGTGTGAACAGTGAATTTTTTTTTTTGTTTTTGTTTTTAACAAGGCAGCGGACAAAACACAAAGACCCTACGACACAACTACGAAAAATACGGATATAACGAAAGATACCTCTACCAAAGCTCTGATACCAACTGATACGTTCCTCGATCAACACGTTTCGAGACACGTAGCACGTTTGCCCAAGGATCTAGCTAGGATGTCCAACGCTTGGAATTGCGGGATCTAGAACCAAACGGACGACACGATTGGATTCAAGACGGTAGTACAACGACTCCAATGAAGGTGACTACTCCACGGGATAGGTCGGTAGAACAATCTAGGACGGGACGCAAGATTGTTCAAAACCCTTGCCAAAGCAAGTAAAGTAGCCAACTGGGTTGTCACCTTCCAAGCCTTCAATGTCTTGAATTGCCTAGCCCGTGCATGTGTGACTGGGCCCAATTACGTGGGCCCTGATCCATGCACACATCATCTAGAATTTGATTCAATAAAATCTAAGAGTGTTTTATATACATGACAGGCTAAAAGATTTAGTTTTCTCCCAAGGGAAGACCGAGATCCTTATAGCTGTGTGTTGCTTAGATTATCATAGCTTTGTTATAATTTACTCTTGTGATAAAAGTCCCTTGAACTTTTGAAGGCCCAATGGAGAGAGGCTGTTGTATGTTCGGGAATACTTTCAAAGAGTACATTACAACTTTGATATGGGATTCTAAGCATGCCACTCTGGTATTTGGTATCAGAGCCATACCCTTGGGAGGAACAGTAACATTACTGATGTGTGCATGGATCAGGGCCCACGCAATGACCCAGTCCGAGTCCCATTGGGCCCAGTCACACGTGCACGGGCTAAGCTCTTCAAAGAATCCCTCCAAACCCTTGTTCGAGTTGTCCAAGACCAACATGGAGCCCATAGAGATATTGAAGGCTTAGAAAGAGACAATCAAGTAACTTACACCTTGATCCAAGCCCATGAAGAATCAAGTGGGCCTCTTTGTGAGTCGGCCGAGTAGGGCCTTAGTCTTTGTTACTCATTTAGTTGGACTAGTTGCTTAGTAGAAGGCATGGGGCGGCCCATCTTGGAGTCAAGATGGCCGACTTCCCTCTTAGGGTTTCTTTAGGGTTTTTCTTGTTACCTTTAGCCTATAATAGGCTAGCTTTGTAAGGTTAAAGACAGAAGTTTGATGAATAAAATTCTTAGTAACTTCGTTTTCTTCCTAAGAGAGAATTCGAGTCCTTAACTTGCTTTGGCAAGGGTTCTTGAGCAATCTTGCGTCCCGTCCTTGATTGTTCAGTCGACCTATTCCCCTGGAGTATCCACCTTCATCGAAGTGTCGTTCTACCGCTTTAAATCTAAACGTGCCGTCCGTGCTGATTTAAAGTCCCGCAATCCAAACGTAGGACAACCTCGATAGATCCTTGGGCAAACGTGCTACGTGTCTCGAAACGAGTTGATCGAGGAACGTATCAGTTGTTTCCTAAAATGGATGAGAGAATATAGGAGAGTTTCCTAGAATGGATGAGAGAATATATGAGAGTTTCCTAGAATGGATGAGAGAATATAGGAAAGTTTCCTAAAATGGATGAGAGAATATAGGAGAGTTTCTTAGGATGGATGAGAGAATATAGGAGAGTTTCCTAGAATGGATGAGAGAATATAGGAAAGGGTCCAAGCGAGAACAAGAGTTACCCAAGTGATCTACTTTAGTTTCCTAACTGAGTTTGGAAAACAAGTAAGTGTTGGGAACTTCCTTAGAACACCCTTTCCCTTTATTGAACAACCTTTGGAACTTCGCAAATCCCAATCCTAGTTGGATTCCTCTTGCAAATTTTGGTCCTCCCCCTCAAAACCCTCAACCTTTGGAACTGTGTTTGTTACTCTTTTTCCAAATTTTAATGTCTTTGGTAGATCCTCTTTGTCTGTTTGAAAGGTCAAGATGATTTTACTTTTCTGAAGAGTCGTGACCTTTGTCTGTTTGAAAGGTCAAGTTGATTTTATTTTTCTGAAGAGTAGTGACCTTGATGGGTTTGAAAGGTCGAGTTATGTTTGTATAAATAGAGGATGCATCATCAGTTGAAGGGCATCGAGAACAAGAAATAAAATCCTGAGTGTTTCATATTCATATGGCGGGCTAAGGTTTTAAATTTCATTAGGGAAGGCCGAGAGATCCTTATAGCTGCGTGTTACTTAGTCTCTTTCATAACTTTGTTTTAATTTACTCGTTTGATAAAAGTCCCTTGAACTTTGAAAGCCCAAGGAGAGTGGCTATTGTGTTCGGGAATATCTTCAAAGAGCAATATTGTTGCTGATTTCTTTTCTAGAAAAGAACCCTTGCCTCAACAAGCTGTTTCCCCATGTCTAATGTTTTCACCTATTTCCAGTGAACCTCCAGATATTCATGAAATTCCTTATCCATGGGAAAAAGAAAATATTGAAAGAATTAGAAATCAATATGAACTTGAAATCTTTAGTTCATATGGTGGATCAATACTCAATCCCTTTGGAACAAATCCTGAATACCCTTTCTGTCAAATTTTTATTGCCAGACATGACGATTTTCCAAAACCACTGTTATGGTATTTTTGGTGTCTTTGTCATCAGTACCATATTCTTATGGAATTTCAGTCACCATTCTTTAATCAACCACTTAATCCAAACCTTCAAGTCTTTCTGCAATGGTTTCGACCATTAACATTTTGGTCTGGATTATTCTCAACCCAGTCTAAATATGTTATTTTTCATTTCCATAGACCTTGCCACTTGATAAACAACCAAATTCAGTCCTGTTCAAGTGCAGTAATTTATAAAGAAATGAATCATACTATTTTAGACCTAGATGATGAGTATGAGGAAGCACAGAGATATCTTTTCCAGGAAAACAGATGTATTCCACCTGAAATTTGGCCTGGTCATTATGGCTCATGGAACTATCATTCTAGTCACCCTCACTGGACTAGAATCAAACGAGCAAAAAAGGAATACCAGGACAACATGAATGACACTGTAATGCAAGATTCCCAAGACCCAAATGATGATGTCGGAACATCCCAACAATCTACAACAACTTCATCAATTTCCCATTACAATTTCAAGAATAGATCAGAATGGAAAAGCATAGAAAATAGAAGGAAGAATAGACCAGCACATCAATATCATAATGAGATGCTTAACATTACTGATCCAGATACTACCCCCTTAGATACACCCGATGAAGACTATCAGTGGGCTTGGAATGACATTGATATGCAAGGGTCCCCTTAGACAAGTTGATTTTACTTTTCTGAAGAGTCGTGACCTTTGTCTGTTTGAAAGGTCAAGATGATTTTACTTTTCTGAAGAGTCGTGACCTTTGTCTGTTTGAAAGGTCAAGATGATTTTACTTTTCTGAAGAGTCGTGACCTTTGTCTGTTTGAAAGGTCAAGTTGATTTTATTTTTCTGAAGAGTAGTGACCTTGATGGGTTTGAAAGGTCGAGTTATGTTTGTATAAATAGAGGATGCATCATCAGTTGAAGGGCATCGAGAACAAGAAATAAAATCCTGAGTGTTTCATATTCATATGGCAGGCTAAGGTTTTAAATTTCATTAGGGAAGGCCGAGAGATCCTTATAGCTGCGTGTTACTTAGTCTCTTTCATAACTTTGTTTTAATTTACTCGTTTGATAAAAGTCCCTTGAACTTTGAAAGCCCAAGGAGAGAATGTCAAATAGAAAATATTCTTGGTTTTGAATTACCAGATTTAACTTACAAGAAAAGATCAAAACCCATGCAAGTTGAGCCTCGACCTTGCAAACCAGATCAAAGGTACTGATGCGATTGAGCACGAGACCCAAAGTGTACAAGTAGACCCTGTGAAGGTGCCCCTAGGCCCGGTGACACGAGCACGAGCTAAGAGATTCAAGGAGTCCCTCCAAGCCTTGGTACGTGCCATCCAAATCCAAGATAAACCGGCCATTGAAGGAATTGAGTTGGAATATCCTTGCACGACTACTAAAATGCTGCTTACAATTGAAGATGCAAGTGTTCAAGCTCCAGATAGCGGGCTAAGCTGCAGTTAAGTACCCTCGCTGAGCCGTACGGGGATCTCGCTGACCGGTCAGCGAGTCGGGGGTCCAAGGGGGCGACGCACCCTATGATCTATAGTTAGTTGGGCTAGCTTTCGGTCAAGTGAAGGCCCAAGGGGTTGGCCGAACTTTCCTTGTTATTTTTCCAGTTTATTAGGTCTTAGTCACGGCTATTAATAGCCTCAAGCCGCATGTTACATTCAGTTTTTGAGAGTATTGAATAAAATTTCCAGAATTTCGTCCATTCCTTGTGGCAAATTCCCTTAGCTTGTGAAAGCTAAGTTGAACATCCTAGAGTTGATCCTAGGCTGTTCTTGACTTATCAATCAAGCACACATACTTGATTGTGGCGTCCTCTACCGTTAAATCTGTTCTTGAGTGGTCCAAGTTCAGGTTCAACTCCTTCCAATCTTCATCGTGTTCCTCTAGATCCGAAGTTGCTTCCGCGTCTCGCATCAGCTGGCATCAGAGCTGGTTAGAGGTATCACGAATATCCTTTTTTATTGTTTTTAGATCTGTTTTAGTCTTCTAAATTCGTAGCTCAAGTGCTCGGGTTTGTCAAGTCCTAAATCTGTCTTGGTTGTTTCCTTGTCAGAAATCTGTCTTTGTTGTTTAGTTGTTGTCCGAAATTTTCTGTCCAGTTTTGTCTTGTGTTTATGTTCTGTTTAAATCCAAAAAAAAAAAAAACTATTGTGATGCATACCTTATTGTCATTCCCTTGAGTCGTTGCTGGAATTAATTTGCTGGGATGCCGAACCTGTTTGCACTTGTTTCTTGAACCTTTGTGTTGTTGCTTTGCAAAACTCGAACATCAAAACCTTATTGGGGAAGTCTTGAGCTTCTTGGATCAAAGAGGTTAATCTTGGCAGTCTTGAAACCTGAAATAAACCTTCAACCGTGTTCTTGTTTTCATGGAACTTTGATCTTGAAACCAAATCTGTCCAAGTTGTTTACGTTAATTGATGTGAAATTCTGGTCTAAACTAGCTGGATATTGTGTGAAAACACCCCAACAGAAGTCAAAAAAAAAATTCTAAGAATGACGGCTCTAGTTTCCAATTTTTGACCAGACTTCAAGTTTTACCAAATCTGATTCAAACTTGGACTTCCAAATCTGAACAACCTCCAATTCTTGACCAGCTTTCAAGTTTTACCAAATCTGATTCAAACTTGGACTTCCAAATCTGAACAGCCCTAGTCTTGGTCAACCTTCAAGCCACCAAATCTGATTCAAACTTGGACTTCCGAATCTGAACAACCTCCAATTCTTGACAGCCTACAAGTTTACCAAATTTGGTGCAAAATCTGACTTCCAAATCTGACCAGCCCCAAAATTTCGAATTTGAACCTCTTGGGACTCCCAGATCTAACCAAACTCCAAGGTTTCCAATCCTTGGCAACCCCAAGTGTCCAAATCAGATCAAACTTTCCAATTTCCGAATCTTGAATTCTTGAATTTTCCTAAAACCGTTGGAGCAATTGTGACACCCGATTGGGCTGAGTTTTAGGTAGTAGAGTGCCTATTATTTGAGCAGCCTAAGGCCACCCAAAATACTCCCAAACCCTTACCAAAAAGACCACGGACCAGCAGCTCAACAAATTCCAGAAAATTGGGTTTCGGGTAGAGTTTTCTAGGATTTTCAAAATTTCAGCATTCAAGTTAATTGTCTTACTTTCTTTTGAGTTGTTAGTTATTGTCCAGCTATATTCTGAGTCTTGAGTCGTGTCTAGGTCTTAGTCATTAACCTCCATTTATTGCTACTAGCTTGTGTGTCACTTGTTGACTAGTCAAGAACGTACACTGCGGTGACGCCTGGTTTGTTCAACTCGAGCAACTAGCAAGCCAAGGAATTGCTTGGTAAGATTATTAGAGAGTGATACACTTGAGTGAAACACGAGTGTGAGTGACCTATACATTGTATTAAAAAAAAAAAAAAGAGAGGGACTCGTTTTGTTTATTTGTTTTGCAGGTGGACTAAATATGTCTAGTGAAGTTGGTGAACAAACCATGGACATCAAACTACAGTTGGAAGCCATGATGAGGGAGTTCAAACGATTGCTTAAGAATGAAATTGAACCATTGCATGATCGAATTGATCAGTTGGAGAACTCGAAACCTCCACCTACCTCGAGTAAGGGCAAAGAATCGGCATACTCAAACGATGAAGAGGAAGCGTTTGAGGGGAGGCACCAAAATGATCAAAGGTTCCAACGTCGAGGAGATGACACCATTAAAGGTGTCAAACTCAAGATTCCCTCATTCCAAGGCAAGTCGGACCTCGAGGCGTACTTGGAATGGGAACGGAAAATTGAGTTAGTCTATGAATGCCACACCTATACGGAGGAGCAAAAGGTGAAACTAGCAGCCGTAGAATTCACTGACTACGCCTCCATTTGGTGGGACCAACTTAGACTAAGCCGAAGGAGAAATCGTGAGAGACCTGTGGAAACTTGGGAGGAAATGAGGAGTCTGATGAGAAAAAGGTTCGTTCCGAGCTACTATAGTCGAGATCTACACCGTCGGCTACAAGCTCTCAACCAAGGGTCCATGTCAGATGAGGATTATTACAAGGAGATGGAAATGGCCATCATGAAGGCGGATTTGTGTGAAGATGGAGAGGCCACGATGGCTCGTTTTCTACATGGATTGAGGCCCGAGATTGCTGAAGTAGTGGAACTCCAACACTACCTCGACATGAATGAAATGCTAGAGAAGGCGGTTACAATTGAACGGCGCCTCAAGAGGAGGGGTACTGCACGACAAAGCACTACTTATCAAGCTGGAAATTGGCGCACTTCTCAACCAAAAAGGGAGGAGAAGGCCGCAGCTCCTTCTTACCCTCCAAGGCCGAATGGCCTCCCTTCCAAGGCGACGCCCAAGCCTGACTTTAAGGCTAATAATGCAGCTTCCAAACCACGTGGCCGAGACACCAAGTGCTTTAAGTGTCAAGGATTTGGCCACATCGCTTCTCAATGCCCCAGCCAAAGGACCATGCTGATGTTGCCAAATGGGGAAATTGTATCAGATGAGGAAGAGGAGTACGAGGGGATGCCACCTCTAGAAGAGGAAGAAAATGAATCGAGTGAGGAGATACCTACGCATGAGGAGATTGGATGCCTAGTGGTTCGAAAGGTCCTCACTACCCGCGCCAAAGAGGAGGAAATGGAGGTACAACGGGACAACCTTTTCTACACAAGGTGTCATATCAAGGATAAAGTGTGTAGTGTTGTTATTGATAGTGGGAGTTGTGCCAATGTCGCTAGTCTACTCATGGTAGAAATGCTAGGGCTCCAAGTTATCAAACATCCAAGACCTTATCGCCTTCAATGGTTGAACAATGAAGGGGAAATACGTGTGTTTAGACAAGTGAAAGTGCCATTCCGAATTGGCAAGTATGAAGACGAGATTACTTGTGATGTCGTGCCAATGCAAGCAAGTCACCTCATTCTTGGACGGCCTTGGCAATATGATCGCGATGTCTTTACTTGGGCTAGCTTTCGGTCAAGTGAAGGCCCAAGGGGCTGGCCGAACTTTCCTTGTTATTTTTCCAGTTTATTAGGTCTTAGTCACGGCTATTAATAGCCTCAAGCCGCATGTTACATTCAGTTTTTGAGAGTATTGAATAAAATTTCCAGAATTTCGTCCATTCCTTGTGGCAAATTCCCTTAGCTTGTGAAAGCTAAGTTGAACATCCTAGAGTTGATCCTAGGCTGTTCTTGACTTATCAATCAAGCACACATACTTGATTGTGGCGTCCTCTACCGTTAAATCTGTTCTTGAGTGGTCCAAGTTCAGGTTCAACTCCTTCCAATCTTCATCGTGTTCCTCTAGATCCGAAGTTGCTTCCGCGTCTCGCATCAGGTACAGGTTCAGATCATTGGAGTAGATCAAGTCCAAGATGCAATAGCTGCAACTCTCCATTACCAAATGGCATACAGAGTTCAAAATCATGCTCTTGATCTTACTATTCCTAGTGGTGAAGATGCTCTTCTTATCCAAGTTGATGAGAAGAATTCAACATCCTGCACACATATTCCAAGACAGATTTCTAAGTCAGATCTAGTTCAACTATTACCCAATAGTTGGATTACTGATTATGAGAATCTGCATACCCAGGCCAATGAACCTCTTGAGTCTTCCAACTCAAGGATTACCAAAACAATTGAAGGGAGAACTTCAATTTCGTTTGACCTTTGTTGAATGTCTTGAACTTCTTGAACTTTTTTTTTCCTTTTAAGAGGTCCACAAGCCTTGCATTTTCCTTTGATAATAAGCTCAGGCTTTTTGCAAGCTTGATCAAGACAACACATCTCCTTTGAGATATTCTCGGATAACCTTTTTGTTGTGGCATAAATCATCAAGAGCTAGTAAGACTGCCTGTCTCATCTGTCCAGTGGTAAGATTAAGGATGGATCCATATTTATTATGGATATATATCCCGGCACCTTCTGCGAGTGATTTCGGTAGTGAGCTTATAAATGCTTGTTTCAGATTTATATCTGTACCAAGAGTATAGAAAAGTTTAGTCATCCGTTTGAAATGCTTATTTATATCTTTACGATCATAAGATAAACATTTCATTTGGAAAAACTCCTTTCTCTTGGTTTCTCGGCTTTCTTTGACATCTCCTATAAACATCAGATGAAGAATGTTTATATTTTCTGTAAAATCCTGTCTTGTCAAGAAAGTCATTTTGTCAGCATCTCCAAGGCTAGTACACCAATCTTTTAGAATTCTTGAAAAATGAGCAGTGAAAATTGATAAGATTTCAAAGTGAGATTCCTCATGAAGATTTTGAGCAGTCATCCAAGCATGAAATTCTTGGAATTTTGCTTCCCATTTTCCAGCAGGAATATCATCTATTGAAAGTAACTGTACTCCTTTTGCTTTCGGGAAATCTTGTCTTGGAGGCCTGGCCGTTGAGGTTTCTTGTTCTTCTCCGGATTCAGGTTCTTCAACAACCTCAGAATTCAATAAATTCAATTGAATCTGGGGATTCATATTCTGATTCAGATGGTTCAGAAGTATTCTGAGAATTTTTCTCATCGGTGTCTGATCCTGAAGATTCTTCTGAATTACTATCAGCTTTGGAGGTAGTAAGGCAAGAGACTGAATTTTGATGAAGATCCTCTAACATAGAAGATAAAGGATTTTCATAAACTTTGGTTGCTTCTTTTGCCTTTTGTTCCTGTTGGACAGAGAAAATCGGATTAGATTGTACTGTATACATTAGAGAGGTTTCAGGTTGTACAATCTGTTTTTCTTTTCGCTTTCTTTCTTCTTCTTGTCTCTTTTGCTCAGCTTCAAGTCTTTGTTTTGCTTTAGCTTCCTTTTCTTGGGTTTTTTTGTTCCACTTGACCTAAAAGCTTAAGCTGTTAGGGGTGGCCCAGCAACCGTACTTATAGTGGATGGGAGCAGTCACATGACTCTCACCCCTTAAACCTGCCTTGGGCGAGATTCGACCCCTAGACCTTTAACACTAACAGTATATCATTGATGAAAACCACTACAAACTAGTCCAGATAAGGCTTAAAGACACGATGTCCATAAAAGTCGCAGGTGCCTTGGTCAATCCAAACGGCATCACTGTAAACTCAAAGTGTCCATACCTCGAGTTAAAAGCAGTTTTGGGTATATCTTTTCCCAAAATCCTCAACTGGTAGTAATCCTGTCGGAGATCCAATTTCGAGAATACTACCACCCCTTGCAATTGGTCAAACAATTCATCAATATGGGGCAAAGGGTACTTATTCTTAATGGTGACATTGTTCAAGCCTCGGTAATCTATACACAGCCTTAAACTCCCATCCTTCTTCTTAACAAACAAGACCGGGGGTCCCCATGGTGAATCACTCTCTTTTATAAAATGCCGCTCTAGTAAATCCTGTAATTGCAATTTCAACTCTTTCAATTCAGTTGGAGCCATCCTATATGGCGTCTTAGAGATAGGTACTACTCTCGGAGTCACATCAATCTTAAAAGCTATCTCCCATTCCGGGGGTAAAAACTCTAACTCCTCAGGGAAGACATCTGGATACTCCTTCACTACAGGCATATCCTCCAATCCACTTTATCACTAGGAGTATTTATTAGAAAAGCCAAATACCCCTGAGCTCCTTTACTCAACATTTTCCTAGTTCGAATCCCTGAGACAAGTGCAGACGAGACTAATCTACCCCTTACATCCAATTTCAGGGTTGTCTCCCCTGGAATGCACAACTCTACCATTTTTGTCTTACAATTCAACTGGGCATTGTAACGAGCTAACCAGTCCATTCCTAGAATCACATCATACCCCTTAATTGCTAAACCCATCAAATCGGCCAGTAATTTCCGTTCCCCAACCCAGATCTCACAATCCTTATACACCAAGTTAGCGATTAAACTTTGATCCCCAGTAGGTGTTCTAACCTCCAGATCATAAGGTAACTTAATTGGCTTCACATCTATCCCACTCATAAAGTTAGGGTTCACAAAAGAATGTGTCGCACTCGGATCAATTAAAACCTTAGTTAAATGGTGAAAAATAGGGATCGTACCTTCGACCACCTCAGTAGCATCGGGAATTTATTGATGATCCAGTGCATAAACCCTAGCCGGTACTCTAGATCGACTTTCCCCAACACTAGTCTGCTTAGATGCTGATTTCTCTGGCCGTTAAGTACTACCTCCTACTTTTGGCGCCTTAAGACAACTCGCAAGTTGGTGCTCGGTACTACCATAGAACAAACACTTTCCCAACTTTTTCCAACAATCATTCTCTGAGTGATTTGATTTGCCACAGTAACAACAAGTAACTTGAGGAGTTACAGCCGAACCACTAGAGGGTACTCCTCTCGCTTGAACCGGCCCACGACGACCTCCTCTGGATAAAGCTCCCCTTGAAGCTCTTGCGGTCCTTACTCCTCCCATTCCTCTTTCCATCTTGGAAGGTGGGGTGCTCTTACTTGCCTGTCCAGAAGTATAACTAGAGGTATTCCTTTCTTAGAGTGGAAGTCCCTAACTTGCAACTTGCGCTCTCAACTCTCTGCGCTTTCTCCAAAGGTTTAGTAAATGTAGAAATTTGGGCTGCAGCCAAGCCCTTGCACGAAGTGCCTTATTCTTTTCCGCTCATTAGTCACCAATTAAGGAGCGTACTTAGAAAGCTTATTGAACTTCCCTTTGTACTCAGCTACACTAAGAGTTCCTTGATGAACTCATCCTCTAGCTTCTCTTGGATCAAAGGCGGAAGAAACTTCTCATTAAACTCCCTCGTAAAGTTTTCCCAATTCCTAGGGGTTTGGGCTCTCTCCCACTTTTCCCTTATCATATCCCACTAGGCATGTGCTACTCCATCAAATTGGAAAGCAGCAAAGTTCACTCGCCTATATTCGGTATAATCAAGACGGCGAATAAGTTAGCTATTCTCTCCAACTAGTTCTCCGCTACCTCGGGATCAGGTTCCCCAATGAATTTAAGCGGGTTAAATTTCAGAAACCTCTCCAAGGCTCTATCCTCCCCTCTATCCTGGGCCCGAGGTTGGTTAAGTGGTCCTGGATCCTGTCTTTCAGCTAACCGTTCAAGGATATCAGTCATCCTATTAATGGCAGTTGCCATTTGGTTACCCTGAGTTGGCCCAGTTGCCGATCCCTGATCATCTCCTTGAGGTTGAGTTTGTCTAGTCCCTCACCTATGACCTCGACCACTCCTTCGTTCGTCCATAATCCTAGTTAGGCCTAATGCAAGAAATAAAATAATTACGTAAGGAAATACTTAAAATAAGAGCCAATCATGAAAACATTGGAAACAACAATAATTTATATATATTAACACTTTAAAGTTCATACAATTAGCAAGTCATGGGGTATTACAAAAATATAGCACACAGGTGCCACACAAGTACTTTTAGTCATGTACAACTAAAGTAGAGCCAAGTGCCTCAAAAGTAGGCCACACAGTTAAGCAAAATACAATGGCTTTTGCACTAGCATCACCCCAGCTATTTCTAGCAACAAAAGTCAAAAGTCTATCACTCTAGGTCTAGTCCACAGTAGGGCTATCAGGTGTAATCTCCTCCTCAGGGTCCTCCTCTGGATCCTTCTCCTAAGCCGGAGTCTAAACAACGTCCATCACCTCATCAATCAGCATGTAATATCTACCAGGATCCCAGCGGCCCGATCCCAAGCCTTCTCGCCTATCCTAGTAAGTCAAGCCCTAGCTCTCTGAAGCTCATCACGAGCGGCCTCAGCCTTAGCCACCTCGCCCACTAATGTTCCCTCTAGCTCTGCAATCTGTGACAGCCCTACCTCACCCTAAGGCGAACCAAAGTGGTCGGCGGACCGCCTGCCCAACTTTTGCCAGGACTATGGAGTCGAATTTCACAAATCATATAGTACGCGCGATAGGACCCAAAGAAAACAAACAAATAAAACCACCAAGCTCCAATATCACTTACCAAATCAAGTGGTGAAACAGGACATCGATTAAACACTCACCAAAGCCATAGAAGCGTAACATCTCACTGAATACACTTAATAGACAAGATTAAAAACTTATACATTTATTTACATCGGAGTCTTTAGCATTTTAACTTGAATTACAAGCCAAAGTGTTCATACTGGTCAAAATACAGTTAGGGTTTCGGTTACAAAGGAACTTAACAAAATAACATATACATTAGCTCGACCCCTTTCTTCCAAAACCGGGTTTCAAAGTTTGTCCCCTATAAGAAAAACAAAGATAACGGGAAGGGGTGAGCTTATGCTCAATGAGATACCAAAATAATAGCAAGTAAGAATCATGGAACTTCATATTCAATTAGTCACATATGCAAATCAAATAAAGAAATGAACAAACACCATAGATAGAAAGGATATGGGTGGCTCCCAGGAGCCAAATTCCCATTTGCTTCACCGAAGCTTGATCGAAATAATAGTTGATACTCCGTCAACTTTCCAAATAAAGTAAGCAGTCCAGTCCAGTAGAGCACTACTTTACACCAAAATCTGTCCACCAAACTTACCCCTACCGGGCCCGAACACCTCAACAGAAACAGAAGTGGTAATACTCAAGTATACCGGAATCAAGGGTCTCAATACCCACAGAGGTCACAGAAAGGTCGTTGGATACAATCTTCCAAACGACATCAGAACAGATACAGATACAGATAACAGATTCAAATTCGCACAGTAAGTAGGCATATAGGCAGACAAAAGAACGAGTGTGATGAAGTACACCCTCGTCTCAAACAAAATAAACAGATAATACAGTCATTCATATCACAGATTGCATGTACAGGAACCGAGTTAAGCAACAATGAAGGGAGTGGTACACTCACCAGTTCCAGTACAGATACTTCAAAAGTTTTTACCCAAAGTGGCTTTAATCGCCAAGAAACCCTAAAATAACCAAGATAAAACAATTATAGTTCACACATCCACAAATCCAGTAAATGGAATGCATCAATGAGGCTCGACTACAAGTCGTATGCCTTCCCAGGTTAAGTACTAGTATAAAAGAATATAATATGACTTTTGAGCAAAAAGATAACAGTTGGTCCTAGGGTTACAAACAACTCGTAAAACCCATCATTTTTACCAAGATCAATTAAACTTGAAGGAATCGCGTAGCCCCAAAATTTTGGACAGCATGCCCTCTGTATTTTCCTATTTTTTAGCCATTTATGGCTTCATTATTTTCCTCAATCAATCCCAAAGTCACACACAAAATAATCTCATTTCAATAGCCGTTCAATAGGTTCAAAGTCGTACAAGTACAAATTCAAGCTAGGAAAATGTCCGGAAATGAAATTTAAGTCAGAAAATAAAAGAAAGATTTGACGTTGCTTAGCAGAACAGACACAACCGAAGCTATGCTTGTCGGATTGGGGTGAAATTTATATCATTTCAAAGCTAAGATAAAGGCCTACAACTTTGATGAAGACCACTCAGTCCAGTTCATAGTGTATCCAGGTCAAAATTTCAAATTACAGAACCAGTATCTCATAATCAGACTAGTTAACTGCACTATGATTAAACGATAATAACTCAGGCTACCGAAGTCCGATTGAGGTGTATCTTATGGCGTTTCGAAGCCAAGACATATACCTACATTTCTTATGAAGGCCTCCAAAGCTAAATCATGCATTTTCAGAGTCAAAAATTGAAATCTCCACGAAGACAGAAAACTGTCCGCAAAACAGGGCTTGTGGGCAGTCAAGGGTATTTTGGTCATTTCACATGGTATAGTGCTCCGATCGAGCTAAATTTTACAGGCAGTTATAAAACATTATTTTCTACAACTTTTATATTTTGTGCTAAGCCTAATTCGGCCTATAACATGGTCAAACAGAACCGGGCAGAACAGGGCAAATTGGAAACCCTAAAACTGAAATTCATGCACTCTAGCTGAAATTCTTTGAAGGCAAGCAAAACTAGCATTTTCAAGCTCAAAATTACTCATGACAACTACCAAATCATGGCTAAACATCAATCATCATATGGGGACAGAAAATTTACTACAAAAACTGAAATTCACCTTACCCCTACTTCCAACCACAAACTTGTCCACAAAACTACATGTTTAACCTCTCCAATCCACTATTTGACAATTATTAGAAACAAAGAGGGATTTTGCAAGCAAAGTACCTTGGATCCTCAAGAAAGATGGTGGCTTAGAGTTTTTCTTTCCAAATTTGCTCCACAAACACCTTGAAAACTATCTTAACTAGTACTTTTATGGAGTAGTTTGCGATTTAATCGGTTGGAACTCAAGATTTGGACAAGAAATTGAAGTGGAAGATGAAGAACTCTCTTGATTTCTCTCTCACTAATTTCAGCCAAAGGAGACAAGAAAATGAATGAATTTTGATCAAAAATCTGATTTTAGTAAAGTTACTAACCTTGGTCAAAAGTCCAATTTCTAATAGCATAGTGACACTTGACTCCTTTTTAGGTTTTTAAGCTTATCATTTTGTCTACCAATGGTAATTTATCTATCTAACCTCTAATTGTCTCCTAGCACCTTGTACAGTAATATTCCTTTATACAAACTTCAATTAATCGACAAAAATTTATCGCACTTAACGCACTAGCGGGCCCCACATCCATAATACGCTTCAAACTGAATATGAACTAATTTAAACTAGGAAAATGATTTAAAAACTCTACTCAATATAATAAGGTATAATGAAGAAAATGCATATGAGAAAATAAAATAAAATAATATAAAAATAAGGGAAATTTACGGGTCCTCACACAATCCGATCACTCTGAGCGTTCACCATAAGGCTTAGCTCCTCCATCTCTTGAAGTAAAGCTATGTTGGCATTCACCAATTGGCGACGCTCATCGTCAATAGCAAATACGAGGTCATTCGGGTAAGTGTATGTGATACGTTCCTCGATCAACTTGTTTCGAGACACGTAGTACGTTTGCCCAAGGATCCAGCAAGGTTATCCAACGTTTGGAATTACGGGATCTAGAACCAAACGGATGACACGATTTGATTCAAGACGGTAGGACAGCGACTCCGATGAAGGTGGTTACTCCAGGGGATAGGTCGGTAGAACAATCTAAGACGGGACGCAAGACTGCTCAAAACCCTTGCCAAAGCAAGTAAAGTGCTCGAACTCTCTTCTTAGAAGAAGGAACGAAAATAAACTAATTTTATTGATGAAACGTCTACCCGTAAACCTTACAAAGCAAGCCTATTTATAGGCTTAAGTGACTAAAACCCTAAAAGGGGCTAGGAAAAAGGAAAGAGTCGGCCCATGCCTTTGGGAACAAGATGGGCCGGCCCATGCTCTTACTTAATCATTAACTAATTGCTAACTAATTGATGGGGCCTAAGGCTTTATTCTCTTGGTGGCCCGCTTGACTCTTCGTGGGCTTGGATCATGGTGTAAATGACTCGATTGTCCCTTTTCAAGCCCTCAATATCTTTGTGAACTCGTTGGTCTTGGACGACCCTAACCAGGGATTGGAGTGATTCTTTGAAGCCCGTGCACGTGTGACTGGGCCCAATGGGACTTGGACTAGGTCATTGTGTGGGCCAAGACTCCTCGTGCACACATCAGTCCCCTCCTCTTGAGAAGGATTTGCCCTCAAATCAGGATCCTCCTCGGCAAGAAATGGGCTTAGGTCCGCGACGTTGAAGGTAGCACAACATTGTACTCCCCAGGTAGCTCCAATTTGTATGCGTTGTCATTGACTCGTTGGAGCCATCGCCTCTTGGGGATAATTTGCTTTGACGTTGCTTGGGGAATCGCTCTTTCCTCAAGTGTAGCCAAACCCAATCTCCAGGCTCAAAAATCATCTTGCGACGGTGCTTGTTGGCTTGCTGGATGTATTGCTGCGTACGCTTCTCAATGTTTGCTTGCACGGCCTCATGCAACCTGCGCACAAAATCAGCTTTCTTTTTCCCATCTAAGCTTGTGTGCTCAGAGGAAGGTAAGGGCACCAAATCAAGGGGGGTCAGGGGGTTGAAGCCATAAACAATCTCAAAGGGAGAATATTGTGTTGCACTATGCACAGTTCAATTGTAGGCAAATTCAACATGAGGTAAGCACTCCTCCCAAGACTTAAGATTCTTTTTAATCAAGGCCCGAAGTAAAGCGCCAAGTGTGCGATTGACAACTTCAATTTGTCCATCACTTTGTGGATGACTAGTGGTGGAGAATAATAACCTAGTGCCCAGTTTGGACCACAAAGTCCTCCAAAAGTAACTCAAGAACTTCATGTCTCGGTCACTAATAATAGTCCTAGGCATGCCATGCAGACGGACAATCTCTTTGAAGAATAAATGAGCAACATGAGATGCAACGTCAGTTTTGTGACAAGGGATAAAATGAGCCATCTTAGAAAATCTATCAACCACCACAAATATGGAATCATTACCCCTTGGTGATCGAGGCAAACCTAGTACAAAGTCCATAGACAAGTCAACCCAAGGATGGTGAGGGATAGGTAATGGGGTATACAAGCCATATGGATTTGTCGTAGACTTTGCCTTGTGACAAGTAGTAGCACACCTACCAACCATGCGTTCAACATCTCTACACATGTGGGGCCAGTAAAAGTGCTCTTGTAACATGGCCAGAGTCTTGGCAATGCCAAAGTGGCCCATGAACCACCACTATGTGCCTCTCGAATCAAAAGATCACAAATGGAAGAATTAGGCACACACAGTTTATCTACATGGAATAGAAATCCATCATGCAAAAAGTACTTTCCATGCGGGTTCTTAACACAAGCAGCATAGATATCACCAAAGTCATGATCATTTGTGTAGAGTTCCTTAACCATTTCGAACCCGAGTAACTTGGCATCAAGAAAGGCAAGCAAGGAATGTCTATGTGATAAGGCATCAGCTACCACATTCGTTTTGCCAGTCTTATACTTAATGGTGTCAATGAAGCTTACCCACTTGGCATACCTCTTACTCAACTTGGGTTGCCCTTTGAGGTACTTCAATGACTCGTGATCAGTGTGTATCACGAACTCCCGTGGGCGAAGGTAGTGTTGCCAAGTTTCCAAGGCCCTCACTAAGGCGTACAACTCCTTGTCGTACATGGGGTAGTTTAATGCAGCTCCTCCCAACTTCTCGCTAAAGAAAGCACAAGGCCTCTTGTCTTGCATGAGGACTGCTCCAACACCTACACCAGAAGCATCACATTCCATTTCAAAGGTCTTGTTAAAGTTTGGTAATGCTAACATAGGTGCATGTGTGAGTGTGTCCTTGAGGACGAGAAATGCTTGTTCTTGTGATTCTCCCCAATGGAACTTGTCATTCTTCTTTGTCACGGCGGTCAACGGGGCGGCAATGGTG
The DNA here is from genome assembly GCF_036785885.1 of Coffea arabica. Taxonomy (NCBI): domain Eukaryota; kingdom Viridiplantae; phylum Streptophyta; class Magnoliopsida; order Gentianales; family Rubiaceae; genus Coffea; species Coffea arabica. The sequence goes on along the minus strand of NC_092320.1, from coordinate 41,380,830 downwards.
CTAAAATCTTTGACAAATCGCCGGTAAAAGCCCACCAATCCAAGAAAGCTGCGCACGTCAGGGACGGATGTGGGAGTTGGCCATTGCTCGATGGCCTCAATCTTGGATTTGTCCACCTTGATGCCCTACGAACTTACCACATAGCCTAAAACACAAGCTCGTTAGTACAAAAGGTGCACTTCTTGAGGTTAGCGTATAGACGCGCCTGTCGAAGTGTCTCAAGAACTAATCTTTACATGCTCTAAGTGCTCATGCTCACTACGACTATAGATCAGGATGTCATCAAAGTAAACAATGACAAATTTGCCAATAAAATGTCTCAAAACATGGTTCATTAGTCGCATGAATGTGCTAGGGGCATTAGTCAAGCCAAAAGGCATGACTAACCACTCATAGAGACCATGTTTGGTTTTGAAGGCCGTTTTCCACTCATCGCCTTCTTTCATCCTAATTTGATGATAGCCACTCCTTAAGTCAATCTTGATGAAAATAATAGCACCATCGAGTTCATCAAGCATATCATCAAGTCTAGGAATGCGATGCCGATATTTGACAGTGATAGCATTTACAGCCCGGCAGTTAGTGCACATGCACCAAGTACCATCCTTTTTGGGGACAACTATCACAGGCACGGCGCAAGGACTTAGACTCTCTTTCACCCAACCCTTACCTAAGAGGCCATCAACTTGCCTTTGAAGCTCCTTGGTCTCCTCAGGACCCATGCGGTAAGCAGGCTTGTTGGGTAGTGGTGCTCCAGGAATCAGGTCGATTTGATGTTCGATCCCTCGAATGGGTGGTAAGCCATCAGGGACCTCATCAGGGAATACATCCTCGAACTCCTGCAAGAGAACAACTATGCTCGAAGGCAATGCCTTATCGAGCTCAGCAACATCTAAGAGCACATGCTTGCAAATCATGAGAAGTATAGGCTGATTAGAGTTCACAACTTTTCTAACATCTCTAGCCTTAATAATCATGTTGTGCTTCCTAGTGGTAGGTGCAGTGGGTGATTTGTCATGTATAACACTAGGTGTGCTCACTGGTCCCTTGGTTGCTTGCGCACTTGTAGAAGTGGCGCAAGAACTAGTCTCACATGCTCCAAGTACTCATGCTCACTGCGACTATATATCAGAATATCATCAAAGTAAACTATGACAAATTTGCCAATAAACTGCCTCAAGACATGGTTCATTAGTAGCATGAAGGTGCTAGGGGCGTTAGTTAACCCAAAAGGCATGACTAGCCACTCAAAGAGACCATGCTTGGTTTTGAATGGCGTTTTCCATTCATCGCCTTCTTTCATCCTAATTTGATGATAGCCACTCCTCAAATCAATTTTGGTGAATATTACAACACATCAAGCATATCATCTAATCTAGGAATGGGATGACGATACTTAACAGTAATGACATTGACGGCCCTACAGTCAATGCACATGCGTCAGGTTCCATCCTTTTTGGGGACAAGTACCACAGGCACAGCACAAGGACTGAGACTCTCTTTTACCCAACCCTTACCTAATAGGCCATCAACTTGCCTTTGAAGCTCCTTTGTCTCCTCAGGACCCATGCGGTAAGCAGGTTTGTTGGGTAGTGGTGCTCTAGGAATGAGGTCGATTTGGCGCTCAATCCCTCGAATGGGTGGTAAGCCATCAGGGACCTCGTCAGGGAAAACATCCTCAAATTCCTGCAAAAGAGTAACCATGCTCGAAGGCAATGCCTTGTCGAGCTCAGCAACATCTAAGAGCACATGTTTGCAAACATGAGTAGGACAGGCTAATTAGAATGGACAACTTTTCTAACATCCTTAGCCTTAATGATCATGCGTGGGAGGTGCAGTAGTGGGAGGTGCAGTAGTGATCATGTTTTGCTTCCTAGTGGGAGGTGCAGTAGTGGGAGGTGCCTTAATGATCATGTTTTGCTTCCTAGTGGGAGGTGCAGTAGGTGATTTGTCATGCGTGACACTAGGTGTGCTCACTTGACCCTTGGTCGATTGCTCACTTGTAGAAGTGGAGCTCTTGCCAGGGTCGACCGCCTTTTGTTTCCTCCTTTGACGGTCTTGTTCACACTCTCTTTGCAACTTAAGTTGGTCCTCATATACTTGTGCAGGTGTGAGTGGTGTGAAGACCTTGCGTTTGCCATCATGCAAGAGTGTGTACTTGTTTGCCCTTCTATCGGAGGGGAATGATGCGGTTGAGCACGAGGCCCAAAGTGTACAAGTAGACCCTGTGAAGGTGCCCCAAGGCCCAGTGACACGAGGACGAGCTAAGAGATTCAAGGAGTCCCTCCAAGCCTTGGTACGTGCCATCCAAACCCAAGAGAAACGGGGCATTGAAGGAATTGAGTTGGAACATCCTTGCACGACTACTAAAATGCTGCTTACAATTGAAGATGCAAGTGTTCAAGCTCCAAACTGCGGGCTGAGCCGCAGTAAGTACCCTCGCTGAGCCGTACGGGGGTAGCTTAAGATCTATAGTTAGTTGGGCTAGCTTTCGGTCAAGTGGAGGCCCAAGGGCCTGCCAGTCTATTAGGTCTTAGTCACGGCTATTAATAGCCTCAAGCCGCATGTTACATTCAGTTTTTTGAGAGTATTGAATAAAATTTCCAGAATTTCGTCCATTCCTTGTGGCAAATTCCCTTAGCTTGTGAAAGCTAAGTTGAACATCCTAGAGTTGATCCTAGGCTGTTCTTGACTTATCAATCAAGCACACATACTTGATTGTGGCGTCCTCTACCGTTAAATCTGTTCTTGAGTGGTCCAAGTTCAGGTTCAACTCCATCCAATCTTCATCGTGTTCCTCTAGATCCGAAGTTGCTTCCGCGTCTCGCATCAGCTGGCATCAGAGCTGGTTACAGGTATCACGAATATCCCTTTTTATTGTTTTTAGATCTGTTTTAGTCTTCTAAATTCATAGCTCAAGTGCTCGGGTTTGTCAAGTCCTAAATCTGTCTTGGTTGTTTCCTTGTCAGAAATCTGTCTTTGTTGTTTAGTTGTTGTCCGAAATTTTCTGTCCAGTTTTGTCTTGTGTTTATGTTCTGTTTAAATCCAAAAAAAAAAAAAAACTATTGTGATGCATACCTTATTGTCATTCCCTTGAGTCGTTGCTGGAATTAATTTGCTGGGATGCCGAACCTGTTTGCACTTGTTTCTTGAACCTTTGTGTTGTTGCTTTGCAAAACTCGAACATCAAAACCTTATTGGGGAAGTCTTGAGCTTCTTGGATCAAAGAGGTTAATCTTGGCAGTCTTGAAACCTGAAATAAACCTTCAACCGTGTTCTTGTTTTCATGGAACTTTGATCTTGAAACCAAATCTGTCCAAGTTGTTTACGTTAATTGATGTGAAATTCTGGTCTAAACTAGCTGGATATTGTGTGAAAACACCCCAACAAAAGTCAAAAAAAAAAATTCTAAGAATGACGGCTCTAGTTTCCAATTTTTGACCAGACTTCAAGTTTTACCAAATCTGATTCAAACTTGGACTTCCAAATCTGAACAACCTCCAATTCTTGACCAGCCTTCAAGTTTTACCAAATCTGATTCAAACTTGGACTTCCAAATCTGAACAGCCCTAGTCTTGGTCAACCTTCAAGCCACCAAATCTGATTCAAACTTGGACTTCCGAATCTGAACAACCTCCAATTCTTGACAGCCTACAAGTTTACCAAATTTGGTGCAAAATCTGACTTCCAAATCTGACCAGCCCCAAAATTTCGAATTTGAACCACTTGGGACTCCCAAATCTAACCAAACTCCAAGGTTTCCAATCCTTGGCAACCCCAAGTGTCCAAATCAGATCAAACTTTCCAATTTCCGAATCTTGAATTCTTGAATTTTCCTAAAACCGTTGGAGCAATTGTGACACCCGATTGGGCTGAGTTTTAGGTAGTAGAGTGCCCATTATTTGAGCAGCCTAAGGCCACCCAAAATACTCCAAAACCCTTACCAAAAAGACCACGGACCAGCAGCTCAACTAATTCCAGAAAATTGGGTTTCGGGTAGAGTTTTCTAGGATTTTCAAAATTTCAGCATTCAAGTTAATTGTCTTACTTTCTTTTGAGTTGTTAGTTATTGTCCAGCTTCTGAGTCTTGAGTCGTGTCTAGGTCTTAGTCATTAACCTCCATTTATTGCTACTAGCTTGTGTGTCACTTGTTGACTAGTCAAGAACGTACACTGCGGTGACGCCTGGTTTGTTCAACTCGAGCAACTAGCAAGCCAAGGAATTGCTTGGTAAGATTATTAGAGAGTGATACACTTGAGTGAAACACGAGTGTGAGTGACCTATACATTGTATTAAAAAAAAAAAAAGAGAGAGGAACTCGTTTTGTTTATTTGTTTTGCAGGTGGACTAAATATGTCTAGTGAAGTTGGTGAACAAACCATGGACATCAAACTACAGTTGGAAGCCATGATGAGGGAGTTCAAACGATTGCTTAAGAATGAAATTGAACCATTGCATGATCGAATTGATCAGTTGGAGAACTCGAAACCTCCACCTACCCCGAGTAAGGGCAAAGAATCGGCATACTCAAACGATGAAGAGGAAGCGTTTGAGGGGAGGCACCAAAATGATCAAAGGTTCCAACGTCGAGGAGATGACACCATTAAAGGTGTCAAACTCAAGATTCCCTCATTCCAAGGCAAGTCGGACCCCGAGGCGTACTTGGAATGGGAACGGAAAATTGAGTTAGTCTATGAATGCCACACCTATACGGATGAGCAAAAGGTGAAACTAGCAGCCGTAGAATTCACTGACTACGCCTCCATTTGGTGGGACCAACTTAGACTAAGCCGAAGGAGAAATCGTGAGAGACCTGTGGAAACTTGGGAGGAAATGAGGAGTCTGATGAGAAAAAGGTTCGTTCCGAGCTACTATAGTCGAGATCTACACCGTCGGCTACAAGCTCTCAACCAAGGGTCCATGATACGAACGTCGCCAACCTTGTGACGAAACCCGTAAAAGATTAGCTTCAGGATCGACAAGAGGACACCAAGTTTGAAGCGAATGACCTCAACCCGTTAATCACGTGGTTAACGAACCTTGGTATAATGGTAGAAGACGCCACAACCTAGTGCGATTCTAGATTGATAAGTCACGAACACCTAGAGAAATTCTAAGGTATTCAAGAAGCCTTGGAGAAACCAAGAAAACTCTCAAAATCTGATTTATTGATTGAATGCCTAAAACCATTGGAAGTGTGGGCTATTTATAGCCTTACATAGAGATGAACAACTAAATGTGGAACTAGTCTTGAGTTGTGGTCTTGATTAAGACTAACAATTGTAGGCTTGACTATTTCCATAAGACTAAAAATTGTGGGTTTGACCAAACCTTATGAGGTCATTGCTTAGGTAAATAACCTTATGAGGTCATCGCTTAGGTAAATAAAGCAAGGCTATGGACCATAAAGCCCTTATTACAAATGACTTAACTAAAACAATAAATGTGATTAGATGGGCAGACGATTTGAGCTTATAAAGCGTGCCCACGCCTTATAATGACTTTGCTGCGGTGAATCAATTAAATGGCAGAAGACATATCCTTATAAAGCGTGCCCGCGCCTTATAACGTCTTTGCTGCGATGAAGCTGAATGAACTGCTCGAGCTCGTGTAACCAGTCCTAGTGGGACTTGAACCTTATCCAATGGCATAGCTTAACTCGTCTCAGTCCATGTCAGTTGAGGATTATTACAAGGAGATGGAAATGGCCATCATGAAGGCGGATTTGCGTGAAGATGGAGAGGCCACTATGGCTCGTTTTCTACATGGATTGAGGCCCGAGATTGCCGAAGTAGTGGAACTCCAACACTACCTCGACATGAATGAAATGCTCGAGAAAGCGGTTACAATTGAACGGCGCCTCAAGAGGAGGGGTACTGCACGACAAAGCACTACTTATCAAGCTGGAAATTGGCGCACTTCTCAACCAAAAAGGGAGGAGAAGGCCGCAGCTCCTTCTTACCCTCCAAGGCCGAATGGCCTCCCTTCCAAGGCGACGCCCAAGCCTGACTTTAAGGCTAATAATGCAGCTTCCAAACCGCGTGGTCGAGACACCAAGTGCTTTAAGTGTCAAGGATTTGGCCATATCGCTTCTCAATGCCCCAGCCAAAGGACCATGTTGGTGTTGCCAAATGGGGAAATTGTATCAGATGAGGAAGAGGAGTACGAGGGGATACCGCCTCTAGAAGAGGAAGAGAATGAATCCAGTGAGGAGATACCTACGCATGAGGAGATTGGATGCCTAGTGGTTCGAAAGGTCCTCACTACCCGCACCAAAGAGGAGGAAATGGAGATACAACGGGACAACCTTTTCTACACAAGGTGTCATATCAAGGATAAGGTGTGTAGTGTTGTTATTGATAGTGGGAGTTGTGCCAATGTCGCTAGTCTACTCATGGTAGAAATGCTAGGGCTCCAAGTTATCAGACATCCAAGACCTTATCGCCTTCAATGGTTGAACAATGAAGGGGAAGTCCGTGTGTTTAGACAAGTAAAAGTGCCATTCCGAATTGGCAAGTATGAAGACGAGGTTACTTGTGATGTCGTGCCAATGCAAGCAAGTCACCTCATTCTTGGACGGCCTTGGCAATATGATCGCGATGTCGAATTCAAGGGAAGAGCTAATAAATATGTCTTTACTCATTGCAATAAAAAGGTGACACTTGTACCTCTCACCCCAAAACAAGTGTATGAAGATCAAATGAGGCTCCAAAAGGAGTATGAGCTAGAACTTGAGAGGAAAAAGCGAGAGAAAAGTGAGGAAGAAAAAGGAGAGAGTAGGGCCGAAACCCTAGGAAAGAAAAAGGCAACAAGTGGGTCGGCTATGAGAGAAGAAAATAAGGGGAAGCTAAGCTTGCTAGCAAAAGCCAAAGATGTAAGGCGAGATTTGTCTTCCAACCAACTCTTACTTATGCTTGTGTGCAAAGAAGAGTTGGTCAATTCATCCATACCTACTGACTCCTTGCCTTCTACTATGTTACCTCTCTTGCAGGAATTTGAGGGCATATTTCCTGAGGATGTACCTGATGGACTACCACCGCTAAGGGGAATCGAGCACCAAATCGATCTCATTCCTGGAGCACCATTGCCTAACAAACCAGCCTATAGAATGGGTCCTGAGGAAACAAAGGAATTGCAAAGGCAAGTGGAGGAATTGCTAAGGAAAGGTTGGGCTAGAGAAAGTCTAAGTCCATGCGCTGTACCAGTGATTCTCGTGCCAAAGAAAGATGGAGCGTGGAGAATGTGCACCGACTGTCGAGCAGTCAATGCAATCACGGTAAAATATCGTCACCCTATCCCTAGGTTAGATGATATGTTAGATGAATTGCATGGTGCCATTATATTCACTAAAATTGATTTGAAAAGTGGTTACCACCAAATAAGAATGAAAGAGGGAGATGAGTGGAAAACCGCTTTCAAAACTAAACATGGTCTATACGAGTGGTTAGTAATGCCATTTGGCTTAACTAATGCACCTAGTACCTTCATGCGTTTGATGAACCATGTTTTGAGACCTTTTCTTGGGAAATTTGTAGTGGTTTACTTTGATGATATTCTGATTTATAGTAGAAGCTTAGAGGAACACCTTGAGCACCTCAAAGCCAATAAGCACAGGCGCAAGCTTGTCTTTGAACCAGGTGATTGGGTCTGGTTACATTTGCGCAAGGAGAGGTTTCCAAAACAATGGCAAAGCAAGCTGTCACCACGAGGAGATGGGCCTTTTCAAGTTATTGAGCGCATCAATGACAACGCATACCGCTTAGATCTGCCTGGTGAGTATACTGTTAGTGCTACATTCAATGTTGCTGATCTAAGTCCATTTATTGCAGGGGACGAGTACGATTTGAGGGCAAATCCTTTTCAAGAGGAGGGGAATGATGCGGTTGAGCACGAGGCCCAAAGTGTACAAGTAGACCCTGTGAAGGTGCCCCAAGGCCCAGTGACACGAGGACGAGCTAAGAGATTCAAGGAGTCCCTCCAAGCCTTGGTACGTGCCATCCAAACCCAAGAGAAACGGGGCATTGAAGGAATTGAGTTGGAACATCCTTGCACGACTACTAAAATGCTGCTTACAATTGAAGATGCAAGTGTTCAAGCTCCAAACGGCGGGCTGAGCCGCAGTAAGTACCCTGCGAGACGCGGAAGCAACTTCGGATCTAGAGGAACACGATGAAGATTGGATGGAGTTGAACCTGAACTTGGACCACTCAAGAACAGATTTAACGGTAGAGGACGCCACAATCAAGTATGTGTGCTTGATTGATAAGTCAAGAACAGCCTAGGATCAACTCTAGGATGTTCAACTTAGCTTTCACAAGCTAAGGGAATTTGCCACAAGGAATGGACGAAATTCTGGAAATTTTATTCAATACTCTCAAAAAACTGAATGTAACATGCGGCTTGAGGCTATTAATAGCCGTGACTAAGACCTAATAGACTGGAAAGATAACAAGGAAAGTTCGGCCAGGCCCTTGGGCCTCCACTTGACCGAAAGCTAGCCCAACTAACTATAGATCTTAAGCTACCCCCGTACGGCTCAGCGAGGGTACTTACTGCGGCTCAGCCCGCCGTTTGGAGCTTGAACACTTGCATCTTCAATTGTAAGTAGCATTTTAGTAGTCGTGCAAGGATGTTCCAACTCAATTCCTTCAATGCCCCGTTTCTCTTGGGTTTGGATGGCACGTACCAAGGCTTGGAGGGACTCCTTGAATCTCTTAGCTCGTCCTCGTGTCACTGGGCCTTGGGGCACCTTCACAGGGTCTACTTGTACACTTTGGGCCTCGTGCTCAACCGCATCATGACGTGTTTGTCAAATTGCCAGGGCCTCCCCAAGATGACATGGATAGCATGCATAGGCACGACGACACAAACAACTTCATCAGTGTAAGTTCCAATGGAAAAGGGAACATGTACCTGTTTGAAGATACATACCTTTCCATCCTCACTTAGCCATTGGTGTGACGATCCCACTGCACCCAGAGGCGTACCAAAGGGTTTGGCGGACTGCCTGCCTAGCTCGCGTCAGGACTTGGAAACGAAAAGTAAATAAAAGAGACTAAATATCAAAAGATACTATTTACAATCATATATCTTCAAAAGTACCATCTACAATATGTACATCTTCAGAAGGGACATTCCAGTCCACTACAACACACAACAACGAGAACTAAAACCAAAAAGTGGACCCTACGCAACGTCCTAACTCTAACGGTGAGAATCAGAGAAAAAAAAACATCGTGAAAAGTCCAACTAGTATAATTACAAAGGTCAACTCTAGGGATATAACTCTCGTGAAGTGTGATCCCCGCGTACGGCCCCTGTTAAGGAATTAACAAAGAAAAACGGGTAAGCTTAAAGCTTAGCAAGCAAGCAGGGGCAAAATGGTAATTTCGCATCGAGTCAGACATTTATGCCACTAATATATCAAAATGAAAGCAACAATAACAATAAAAGCAAAAGTGACAAAACAATGCAAGGATACGAATTGGCTCCAAAGCCAAGTCGTTCGCCATGCGTGATTACCTGTCGACCCTCCATCGATCACAAGAAAAGGTCCGTAGAACTCCACTTTCTTCCTTCGACCACCTAACACCCACTCTGGCCAGTATCCACACACACACACAAATGGCTCGAGTTTCGAATCATATTCGAATTGTATTCACGAAGTTGGTGATCTTAAGGATAGTTTGGACTAACTTCGACCAAGCCCTAACTGGCTCGAATAGTCCGTCTAGTCCTTTAGATCGGACCCACACATTGCTTCACATCACACACACACAAATAGTCACCCCGAGCCACATGCTCCAGGGGTTCAGTCCCAATACATTTCATATGTCATAATTCATCTCAATTACAAGTACATATTAGGGTTTAGGTCGAGTGAGATAAAGTACACGCTCACCTAAGCACCCTTATATCACATACAATTCACATTGGTGACTTTAATACATAACACATAAACACCCCGTTACTTACGTAGAGTCCAAGGGTAGACAAAAAAAAGGCACGTGGTCAAATTCGACCGTCAGTGGGTCCTACCGTCTCCGTTCACCTCGTCACCGTCTGTGACAGAAGATTGAGTCATAACATAGCTTAAACAAATATCAAAATGCATACAAACAAGCAAAATAGTAAAAACGACCCATGCGCGCGCGCGGAAACGGAAAACTGAAACAGAAACGGAAACGGAAACGAAAACGTGTCCGTTTTGGAGTCAAAAATTGTTTTGAACACAATGTAGGCTACGAGTGTCAGATCGAGGTGTATGAAGTACCGTTGTGAAGCTAAGGAGAGGAGCTACAATTTTCATGAAGACACCCCAAGCCAGTTCTGAACGAAAACAAGTCAAAAGTATGAAACAAAGTGCTAAAAGTTAGCACGTTTGGGTGACGGACAGGGTCTAGTGGAAGAACCATAACTTACAGCACACAAACCCAAATCAAGAAATTCCAAAGGCATTGGAAAGCTAAGACATAAGGCTAAAACTTTTATGTTCTGGCCAATACCTGGATCAACTCAGAACAGAACAAAAACTGAGTGCCAAAGTACCCGTCAGAACTGTCCAGAGTTCAAGGCAGTTTTGACACACGATCTTATTTTGGCCATAACTGGAGCTACAAAGCTCGGATTTGGACACACTTTATATCATTTTTGAATCTGAAACAAAGCTCTACATTTCTTATGAAAAAACCAACACCTAGTTCCATCGTTATCCAAGCGAACTGAGCATGGTTAGAAGCTAATTCACAAAACATAACTAAACCAGAATTTGAAAGCTGAGTGAGGGTTTTGGCTATAACTCAGCCTACACACCTCCGTCCTGAAATTTTGCAGGCACACAAAGGACTCCAAAATCCACAACTTTCTTGTTTTGGTCAAGCCCTGAATCCATGCGGAATATACAGAAAAAATGAAGCCAAAATCGGAGGTCTGGGCTGCCCTGCTTTTGGATTTGAACGGTTTCGCGCGTCGCGAACGCATGGTCCGTTTCTATGAGTATCATGCAAGTTTTCTAACCAAATGCATATCAACTACACACCCTTAAATCAATTCCTATGTAGCCTTCTAATGATCCGAATTGTACCAACAAATTCCCTAAAACTAACCAAACACTAACTACACTTTCTAACCTAACTTCATATGTACCCATTATGATACGAACCAAGAGACACCATTGCGAACTATTCGAGTTCCCCTAGGACCCGTAACTCGAGCACGAGCTAAGAAGATGAGGGAGGAACTCCAAGGACTTGTTCATGAGATACAAGGCCAAGAAATTGTTCCCAAGGTCATGGAGGGGCTTGAGCATGAAGGAATGAAAGTCATCCATGTAGTGCACGCCAAAGAGAACCATGTGTGACCCTTCTCTAGTCACATTTGCTGTTTTAGTTAAGTCATTGTAATAAGGGCTTAATGGTCCATAGCCTTGCTTTATTTACCTAAGCGATGATCTCATAAGGTTATTTACCTAAGCAATGACCTCATAAGGTTGTTTACCTAAGGGATGACCTCATAAGGTTTGATCCAGCCCACAATTCTTAGTCTTATGGAAATAGTCAAGCCTACAATTGTTAGTCTTAGTCAAGACCACAACTCTAGACTAGTTCCACATTTAGTTGTTCATCTCTATGTAAGGCTATAAATAGCCCACACTTCCAATGGTTTAGGCATTCAATCAATAAATCAGATTTTGAGAGTTTTCTTGGTTTCTCCAAGGCTTCTTGAATACCTTAGAATTTCTCTAGGTGTTTGTGACTTATCAATCTAGAATCGCACTAGGTTGTGGCGTCTTCTACCATTATACCAAGGTTCGTTAACCACGTGATTAACGGGTTGAGGTCATCCGCTTCAAACTTGGTGTCCTCTTGTCGATCCTGAAGCTATTCTTTTACGGGTTTCGTCACAAGGTTGGCGACGTTCGTATCAGTTGGTAATCAGAGCTAATTAAGAGGTATCACGTTATATCCTTTTATTTATTTCCTTTTCGAGTCAAGTTGTCAAAAATTCTGTTTTCGTGTTCTAAGTTGCTATCCGCAATTTCCAGATTTGTTACTTCGTGTTCTTGCGTTATTTTTCCAGATTTGTTACGTCATAAACTTGTGTCTAGTTGTTGTTAATTGCTGTGGTTAGCCTTGTTTGGTCCAGCCTTTCTTTTTGTGTCTTATTCTTGATTCTTTGTTTGAGTCTTGTTTCTATCCTGTTATATCCATTCAATTCCAATCTTTTGTTCTATTTGATCATTCGAGGTTACTGTTCATCCGAAAAAAAAATCAGTTTGTAGCAAGGGTTTTAGAGTCCTATCTAGTTATTACCTTGTGTTCTTGTTTACATACAAAAAAAAAAAAAAAATAGCTGGCTAACCTTACAAAAATTCCTGGAAATCTGTCTTGATCAAAACTTGGGTTTTTTGAAGTTCCTGATTGTTTAAAACCACAATCTTGAAGTTCTTGGAACTTTAGTTGGGATTCTTGAAGCCAACCAAAATCTGTCTTGATCAAATCGTGAAATCTGGGATTGTTTAGGGAGGAAATCATCTTCAATTTTGTGTTTCTTGAATTCTGGGAATTAACATCTTGAATTCTTGAAAGAATCTTGAAGTTTCTGGGTTTTGGGAACCAAATCTTGGTAAACAACAAGGCTGCAAATTTTCAGCTGCCAAAATCCTTGTCTTCACCACAACAATCTTCTTTCTTGACTAAGAACATTTTAGCCACGAAATTTGGCTCTTCTTGGCTGATTAGAAAATAAAAACAAAGGAAGAAGAAGAATATTCAGCCTATTCAAGTCAAATTTCCCAACCTATTCAAGTCAAATTTTCCAACCTGTTCAAGTCAAATTTTCCACCCTTGTTCCCAAAAACAACCAAATCAGTTCCAATCTTGAACTTGACCATAGAATTTATGGGAACCAGCAAATAGGAAGACTAATCCTTGTTTCCAAAGGATTAAAGAAGAAAAGTCAGCCTTGGGTTTCCAAAACAGTCCTACCACAACACAAATTCATCTTCCATTCGGATTCCATCTTTGCAACCATTGAGGATTTCTGTCCAATCATTAATTCTGAAAATTTTCGTGCATCATTAGGTCAGTTTTAAGTGTCATTTTGAATCCTCTAAGTGTCCATTTACCTACCAAAACACTGACCACAAATGCAGCAACCAGCAGCTCAAAATTCCAGTTTTGGATAGAGTTTTGTCTAGGATCCTTAAAATTCAACTTTGAGTCATTCTTTGAGTCGTGGTCAGTCCCTTCATCTTTTGTTCTTTTTTTTTTTCGTTCAAAGTGCTACAATCTTGTGACCCTGGTTGGTAAGTCGATCCACACTAGAAGGAGTTCTAACTTGTTCGAGGAGTTGACCGAGGAGCCTTGAAAATACCTTGGTGAGTTCATTAGAGTGTTCAAACACGAGAGCAAGCAGAACCTTGAGAAAATTAGAGTGTTTTAAACACTTGAGTGATACACGAGTGACGAGTGTAAACATGTGAGCTTGTGTGGCGAGGAAAAATATCTTTTGTTTCACTAATTTTTTGCAGGTTTCCTCATACATCATGGCGAATACGAGGCATTTAAAAGCTAGCTTACAACATCTTCTTCTTGATCCTAAGAGAGTCAAAGAAGTAGCATTACGTGGTGTAGATGAGCAATTGGATATCGTCAAATCTCAGTTGCATGATTGGTTTTATACTCGTTGTGGTGTCAAAGATAAAACATGCAGCTTGGCCATTGATAAGAGTTGTGAAATCAATCTTGCAAGCGCTATCATGGTTCACAAATTAAATCTTCCAACTATTGATCATCTTCAACCGTATAAGTTGCCGAGTGCTCATGGTGATGTTTGGGTTACTAAGCACACACTTGTACCTATTCAAATTGGCAAGTATGTGGATGAGGTGTTGTGTGATGTAGTCCCAATTCAAATGACACATGTGTTGCTGGGCAAGGCGTGGATGTTGAGGCGAGAAGTTAAATATGATGGACATACTAATAAGTATTCCTTCTTATTTAATGGTCGTCGTTCTGCACTTGTACCACTTATTTATGACCAACTTTGTACTGATCTAGCATACATGAAAAGTGAGCATGAGCATTATAGTATGAAAAAAGAGCTAGATGAGGAAATTGTGACTGATGAGGTAAAATCCGAGGGAGTTGAAAAGGAGAAAGAGGTTGAAAATAATGAGAGGAAAAAGACAGCTATTGAGCATGAGAAAGAGATTGAAACATCCAAAGTATTGACTGAGATTTTAAGTTTCAACAAAAATGAGAGTGAGGGGGTTTATTGCCACCTTAACATTGCTCTGTCTAGTGTTCCTTGTTTTGTGCAGGTTAAGCAAAGTGCAATCGCTTTGATCTTACAATGTTCCATCCCAAAGTCACTTGTACAATTTGCCAGTTTCCATGGAGTTTGTCTTCTAGGAGTTAGATCAATTTGGTTCCCATTCATGGAATCGGATGATTTCAACGCTGTTCACGTCTTTGGAGGATCAAACTATGTGTACCCTCAAGACATTAGAATCGACCACGTTCCACGAGTTTACACAAGGAGCGAGGTCTTCAATGGTCACTACAATACCTATGCTCATCTTGTACCTAGTCCACTTGAAGCTCCAACTTCACCAAGTCAGCTTCCATACTTTGCAAGCTTATTCAAGTTTGAGGAGTCTGATTTCATAGGATCTACATCGCATCACTTTGAGGATCCTTACCTCATGATCATAAGCGATCAAGTTGGGCATACATTGAAACTGGTTCGTGAGATTCAAAGTTCAACAAGGTTTACTTTCCAGCTTAGCAAGTGGTTTATGCATTGGATGAAACTTGTGGTAATCATAACAAAATTGACTCGACGGCATGTAACTTTTCTTATCATCATTCATGCTTCAATTTGTGGGCAAATTGCTTTCAAGAGGAGGGGAATGATATGAGTTAAGCTATGCCATTGGATAAGGTTCAAGTCCCACTAGGACTGATTACACGAGCAGGTACGCCTAAACATTGAGCGAAGGATGGACCAAGTTGCTCAACGGGTTAACAAGAGACGCCAACGCGTTGTGTTTGAACCTGGTGACTGGGTGTGGTTACATCTACGCAAGGAAAGGTTCCCAGTCCAAAGGCGCAATAAATTACTTCCCCGAGGAGATGGGCCGTTCCAAGTCATCAAGCGCATCAATGACAATGCTTACAAACTGGACCTACCCGGTGAGTACAATGTGAGCGCTACATTCAATGTCTCTGATCTATCTCCTTTTCTTACAGACGATGAAGTTGATTTGAGGACAAATCCTTTTGAAGAGGAGGGGGATGATACGAACCAAGAGACACCATTGCGAACTATTCGAGTTCCCCTAGGACCCGTAACTCGAGCACGAGCTAAGAAGATGAGGGAGGAACTCCAAGGACTTGTTCATGAGATACAAGGCCAAGAAATTGTTCCCAAGGTCATGGAGGGGCTTGAGCATGAAGGAATGAAAGTCATCCATGTAGTGCACGCCAAAGAGAACCATGTGTGACCCTTCTCTAGTCACATTTGCTGTTTTAGTTAAGTCATTGTAATAAGGGCTTAATGGTCCATAGCCTTGCTTTATTTACCTAAGCGATGATCTCATAAGGTTATTTACCTAAGCAATGACCTCATAAGGTTGTTTACCTAAGGGATGACCTCATAAGGTTTGATCAAGCCCACAATTCTTAGTCTTATGGAAATAGTCAAGCCTACAATTGTTAGTCTTAGTCAAGACCACAACTCTAGACTAGTTCCACATTTAGTTGTTCATCTCTATGTAAGGCTATAAATAGCCCACACTTCCAATGGTTTAGGCATTCAATCAATAAATCAGATTTTGAGAGTTTTCTTGGTTTCTCCAAGGCTTCTTGAATACCTTAGAATTTCTCTAGGTGTTTGTGACTTATCAATCTAGAATCGCACTAGGTTGTGGCGTCTTCTACCATTATACCAAGGTTCGTTAACCACGTGATTAACGGGTTGAGGTCATCCGCTTCAAACTTGGTGTCCTCTTGTCGATCCTGAAGCTATTCTTTTACGGGTTTCGTCACAAGGTTGGCGACGTTCGTATCACATTAACTTAATCTAACCATTAGTGCATCAAACCCTAACCAAGCTAATCCTTAGCCAAGCTTATACTCCTTGCTTTAGCTTAGGGTTTCTTAAGCCAAATCAGTTTTTACCATTCACTCACCAAACAAATGAAGCCAATCATCAAACACAACCACTACAAGTTCAATTACACAAGATTAGAGCTAACTAAAACGTTTAGTATGAAACCCTAATTAGGGTTCATGGCCGAACATCAAGGCCCCAAATTTCACCAAGTTAATCCATAAAAACAAGTGGAAAACATAAGAGACACCATAATCAATCACAACTAACATCCTTTACCACAATAACCACTAGTTCATGAATCATTAACCAACTTAAACCTTTAATTAGACTTTCTTACCTCAAGGTAACGTATGTATGGTGGCTAATGACCTTAAGCCAACTCCAAGGTGGATTCTTTATGCTTCAAGATGAAGATTTATGGAAGAATTTTGGTTGAACTTTGCAAACGTTCCCTTGGTTTTTCTTCTTCTCCCTCACGGCTCACTCTCTCTTTCACTCTCTTGTTTTGCTTTGTTTTGTCTTACTAATGACTTGGTTATGTCTCTTGTGACTAATATGTGGTGCAAAACCACTTAGGAAAGATATTTCTTATGGCTAACCAATCACACAAAAGTACCTTATTTGCTTCTTAGCCCTTAGACTTCAACTTAGCTTTTGTTCCACTCTTGCCCTTAAACCTTTCCTTTCCTATGAATTTACTCCATAGGTTGTAAACTTAATCTAGTCCCAACTACTTAATCTTCTTAGTTCCTCCACTAATCACCCTACCAACTTAATCAATTTTAATCACCCTACCAACTTAACCATGTATTATTAATACATACACAAATGCAATTAATGCACACACTTTATACCATGGATGAAATTAGAGTTTTTGATACGTTCCTCGATCAACTCGTTTCGAGACACGTAGCACGTTTGCCCAAGGATCTAGCGAGATTGTCCTATGTTTGGATTGCGACCAACATGGACGGCACGCTTGGATTAAAGTGGTAGAACGACACTCCGATGAAAGTGAATACTCTAGGGGAATAGGTCGGCTGAACAATCAAGGACAGGACGCAAGATTGCTCAAGAACCCTTGCCTAGGAAGAAAACAAAAATACTAAGAATTTTATTCATAAAACTTGTTCTTTAACCTTACAAAGCTAGCCTATTTATAGGCTAAAGGTAGCAAGAAAAACCCTAAAGAAACCCTAAAGGAAAAGTCGGCTATCTTGACTTCAAAATGGGCCGGCCCATGCCTTCTACTAAGCAACTAGTCCAACTAAATAAATAACAACGACTAAGGCCCTACTTGGCTGACTCACAAAGAGGCCCACTTGATTCTTCATGGGCTTGGATCAAAGTATAAATTGCTTGATTGTCTCTTTCCAAGCCTTCAATATCTCTATGGGCTCCATGTTGATCTTGGACAACTCGAAGAAGGGTTTGGAGGGATTCTTTGAAGAGCTTGGCCCGTGCACGTGTGACTGGACCCAATGGGACTCGAACTGGGTCATTGCGCGGGCCTTGATCCATGCACACATCAGTCCCCTCCTCTTGAGAAGGATTTGCCCTCAAATCTGGATCCTCCTCATCAAGAAATGGGCTCAGGTCCGCGACATTGAAGGTCGCGCTAACATTGTATTCCCTAGGTAGCTCCAATTTGTAAACGTTGTCATTAACTCGTTGGAGCACTCGGAAGGGTCCATTATCTCTTGGGGATAGCTTGCTTTGTTGTCGTTGCTTGGGGAACCTCTCTGATACGTTCCTCGATCCACGGTCGAGACACGTAGCACATTTGCCCAAGGATCTAGCGGGGATGTCCTACGCTTGGTTTGCGGAACCTTTACTCAAACGGACAACTCGATTTGATTGGAGGTGGTAGACGACACTCCGATGAAGGTGAATACTCCAGGGGAATAGGTCGGATGAACAATCAAGGACAGGACGCGAGATTGCTCAATAACCCTCGCCAAGCAAGTTGAAAGGCACGAATTCTTATGAAAGAAAACAAATGCACTAAGAATTTTAATTCATCAAAACTAGTTTTTAACCTTACAAAGCTAGCCTATTTATAGGCTTTAAGGAAATAACAAAACCCTAAAGAAACCTAAAGGGGAGGTCGGCTACCTTGTCATCAAGGTGGGCCGGCCCATGCCTTCTACGAAACAACTAGTCCAACAAAATAGCAAATAACGACTAAGGCCCTACTCGGCCGATTCGTAAGGGTGTGACGACCCCACCTCCCCCTAAGGCGTACCAAAGGGTTCGGCAGACCGCCTGCCCAGCTCTCGCCAGGACTCACTCCCTATCTCAAACGAGTCATGTACACACATCCATGAACCATAAATAACATTCCCAATTCAAGCTTATAATTTACATTGATAGAAATCGAGGTACAAAGTATCAATACACCAAACTAGTTCAAAACGTATACAATCCAAGTACAACATGTTCCATCCGAGGAATAGCGCGAGTACAAGTCAAAAATCAAACAACTAGTCTATGCTAGACTTTACATAACTCACACCTCGCTCGTACCCCTGAAAGGAAAACAAATGGAGTGGAATGAGCTAAAAGCCCAGTGAGGTTCCAAATAGCAAATTGACCATTATTTATAAGTACAAGTTTTTGATATAGCAAAGCAACGAGTATGAAGAGTTCATAAATGTGAGCAATAACACGTCAAGTAACAATCTTAAAATGAGCGAGTGTAGAAGTTTTTCAAAAGAAACAATAATCCAATAAACAATAATCACCCCAAAGTATAAGGATACGGATGGCTCTCAGGAGCCAAATTCCCATTCATCATCAGGAGCTTGATCACGTAGTAGTTGACACTCCGTCAACTTTCAAGTAAGTAACCAATCCAGTAGAACACCACTTACACGACTCTCCGTCCACCATTCACACCCCCTACTGGGCCCAAAATCCTCAATAAACACGGGTGGTAATACTCGAGTATACCGATTAGTCGAGAAGATATCACTCCACTCGACAATACAAGAGACCCAGGGTTCGTTACCCAATCGACCAAGCCCTTGCCGGCTCGACTAGAGTAACTCGCCACAGGGTTTCTGGAATTCCAGGAAGTGCGCGCATCATAAACAAGTATATCAAGTCAATTTCAACAATAAACAAGTATATCACGTAAGGGCAAGTGCGACAAAGTACACTCTTGCCCTTACAATTCACGTATATAACATGTAATCAGATTGGTCACGTATCAAGTTCAAGTATCAAGTTCAATTCGGTATTTGAAAGCACTCACCAAAAGATATAGTGCCTTTACTGGTCACTTTCAAGTTATACTCCGGGTTCGGAGTCCAAATCTGCGATAAAACTCAGTTTGAGAACTTTGAAACATGACTTAGATTCGAAACTTAAACGTTTCATTCAATAAAATTCAAGAAATTGGAATTCACTTGGATGGTAGTCGTGAAACACTTGCTCACTTTTTAAACGATAAAACTTTGTAACTTTTATACTTGAAATCGTCATGCGAGTGGAAAATACAAGGAAAACATATTTCGAGCAATCATGATTGCATTTCTCAAGGGTACAATTTCGGCCAAGTCCTTACTTATATACCTCGGAACAAGAAGACTCAAGTACCCTAGATGGTTCAAGCAGTAATCACTCTTAACCCTTACTCAAGTTGCAAGTAGTTCTCTAGTCTTCGAGCGTAAATTTGGTCAGCATGCCCCTTGTGTTTACCTAATTTTCCAGCCATTTAGGCTTCATTATTTTTCCTCAACCAAAACCCAACATCATAAATATCAGCAATTCAAGTCAAAAGCCGTTCCATAGGCTTACAATATCATAAGAATAGGAATTACAATAATAGCAAGTGCAGAAATACAATCTAGCACAAGGCAGATTTGACGTATGAATGCGGAAATAACATATCCGAGGCTACACTTATCGGATTGAGGCACAACCTATGCCGTTTCGAAGCTAAGATATAGGGCTGCAATGTTCATGAAGGTCACTTAGTCCAGTTCCTAATTTAGCTTAGTCAAATCCTCAAATTACAGAACCAAAATCCAATTTGTCGGCTGATTAACCGCCTTACACTCTAATGGTCATATCTCAGAGTACACAAGTCCGATTCAGGTGTTCTTAGAGGCATTTTAAAGCTAGGTCAGAGTACCACAACTTTAATGTTTTGGTAAAAAACTAAATCAGTACGCATTCTAGTGAAAAAACGTAATAAACTGGACAAACTGAAGAAACGGACTGCTGAGGAAAAACTTAAAACAGTAAGGGTATTTTGGACTTTTCAGGACCTACGTTGCTCCGATTGAGCTGAAATTTTATAGGCACCTATAAAACACCATTCTATACAACTTTTCTTCTTTGACCTAAGGCAAAATCGGCCTCTAACATGGAGCTACAAAACCGGACAGAAAAGAGGGCAAAATTTTCCAGATTCTGGAATTTCTAGTTTTTAGTGAATCTTTCCTTAATTTCTTGGTCCAATCACTACCAAAACACCTTATAAAACCTTAATTGCAACATATAAGTATCATACAATAAATTGGGCAGAATTTCCCCAAACCCTAGTCATCAAATAAGAAAGGGGAAAACTTCTAAAACATGCTAATCATCCATGATTTCACCATAAAATCAAGTTGCCAAGCTTAATTTAACAAAATTGAAAGCAAAACTTGGAGAGATAAGCTCTCTTACCTTGACTAGAGGTCACCAAGAGTAGCCCAAGCTTTCTCCTTCCAAAGTCTCACCACAAATCACTAACTAGTCACTCAAGAACAAGTTTAATCGGTTTCTTTTGTTTGATTCCTCACTTAGTTGTTGGATTCAAGTTGAAATGAAGGAGTTTTTCTCTTGTTCCTCCCTCTCTCTCTCGCGGCTCTTATGCAGAAATATGGAGGGAAATGAAGCTTAGTTGTCTTATAAGAAGGTTGGAAAGATAAGAATTAATTCTAGCCACAAGTTTGTCTAACACTTGGTTGAATTACAACCACAAAATTTTCTCTTTCTTTCCTTGCATTTTAACCACTAAATTTCGGCCAATAGGAGAGCTAAGAGGGGGAAGATATTTTGCTCCATTAATGATAAACTTGTATGGCAAGAAAGTGGTGGTCAAGTGGTGCGTTCAATCGGTAGTGCGTGGGACCCGCCGGTTCGCGCCGTTTTTCTTAAAAACTCACGTACTAGTGTTTTTACTTCCCATTCACTAACCTTATATCATTGCTACTAATTACATATTATTTCTCACTTAAAAGTCACTTTTAATCACCAAATTGATCCTTGGTCAGTATCGAAAATTCATCCGGCGAAAAATCGCGAAAACCCTAATTTTGCTCAAATCTTGAAACCGAAGTGTAAAACCCTATTTCCAGGTTCATCTACACTTATTGTTGAACAATTGGGTAGTAGGGCCTTAATAAATAATAATTTTCAAATAAAAGGAAATTTTTAAGAAAACGTGAGGAATTTACAATTTCAATAATTAACATTAGGATCTCTAGTAAAATATGAGAGATTTAAGAATCCGTTTAGTCACAAGTAAACTAGGGTTTTTTGATTAAAACATTAGGGTTTCTAGTCTTTTAAAACAAAATAAGGTTTTAAATCAAACCCGAAGAAATATACTTTAATATTTTCTTCACAAACAACCTCCTAATATTCGGGATGTTACAATCTCCCCTCCTTAAAAGAATTTCGCCCTCGAAATTCCAATAGGTACTAAGAGTCCTTCAAAGTCAGTCAGGTACTAGAAATCACTCCAATCCCTTATATATGACCTTTTCATTTAGTAAAGAGCTAAGAGATAACCAAATAGAACATGCAAAAGGGCTCAATTCACATAACCAGCCCTGAGTTGAAAGTAGAGTCTCAGATATTCGAAAAAATTTAAAACATGGCTTAGCCTCGAGTCGAAAATTTTACCCCTGGCGGTGCTTGGAAACACAACAGGCAAAGCCTCACCAGAGAGTTTTAGTTCAACCGCTACAGAGGAGTAGTAGCTGGTCTACAGCCACACAAATACGAATAAGTTCAAAAGCAAGGTCAAAGCAGGGTTCAAACATATAAGTTCAAAAGTAGGTTCAATTACTTCAAGTTCAAGAAGCACGGGTACAAATAAGAACTCACTTGACTAGCCTATACCCAGCAATTCACATTCTCAAACAGTCACCGAATTCAAATCCACATATAGGTCATATTACTTATGTGTAAAAATCAAATCAGGTCCATTACATGTACGTAATAGCACACTCGCCAAAACAAGTTCAAGTCCCAAATGAGCTCATTTTAGTCTGTCTCAGACAGTTCAAGTATTGCAAACCCCTTTGATCAGTCCAATAACAAGGTTAAATGTTAGAATCATCCACGCTTTAACCTTTTCCATCAAAACCCACCTTAAGTGCAATCAAGATACAGACCCTTATTCTAACGCTCTTCACTATGTGATACCCAAGTACAAGAATCCACAATAAGACAATTCACAACTCGAGCCGGCCGGTCCCAAGAGTAAATCATCCATATTAGAGATTCCTACCTGGCATAACTAACTAAGGTCCCAAACAATAGACAACTGTTCCACACTTAACAAGTCAATTCCCACAGTCCGAGAACCTTCTCCCGGCACGAGCTCAAAAGGAGCTCTGATACCATCTGTGACGACCCCACCTCCCCCTAAGGCGTACCAAAGGGTTCGGCAGACCGCCTGCCCAGCTCTCGCCAGGACTCACTCCCTATCTCAAACGAGTCATGTACACACATCCATGAACCATAAATAACATTCCCAATTCAAGCTTATAATTTACATTGATAGAAATCGAGGTACAAAGTCTCAATACACCAAACTAGTTCAAAACGTATACAATCCAAGTACAACATGTTCCATCCGAGGAATAGCGCGAGTACAAGTCAAAAATCAAACAACTAGTCTATGCTAGACTTTACATAACTCACACCTCGCTCGTACCCCTGAAAGGAAAACAAATGGAGTGGAATGAGCTAAAAGCCCAGTGAGGTTCCAAATAGCAAATTGACCATTATTTATAAGTACAAGTTTTTGATATAGCAAAGTAACGAGCATGAAGAGTTCATAAATGTGAGCAATAACACGTCAAGTAACAATCTTAAAATGAGCGAGTGTAGAAGTTTTTCAAAAGAAACAATAATCCAATAAACAATAATCACCCCAAAGTATAAGGATACGGATGGCTCTCAGGAGCCAAATTCCCATTCATCATCAGGAGCTTGATCACGTAGTAGTTGACACTCCGTCAACTTTCAAGTAAGTAACCAATCCAGTAGAACACCACTTACACGACTCTCCGTCCACCATTCACACCCCCTACTGGGCCCAAAATCCTCAATAAACACGGGTGGTAATACTCGAGTATACCGATTAGTCGAGGAGATATCACTCCACTCGACAATACAAGAGACCCAGGGTTCGTTACCCAATCGACCAAGCCCTTGCCGGCTCGACTAGAGTAACTCGCCACAGGGTTTCTGGAATTCCAGGAAGTGCGCGCATCATAAACAAGTATATCAAGTCAATTTCAACAATAAACAAGTATATCACGTAAGGGCAAGTGCGATAAAGTACACTCTTGCCCTTACAATTCACGTATATAACATGTAATCAGATTGGTCACGTATCAAGTTCAAGTATCAAGTTCAATTCGGTATTTGAAAGCACTCACCAAAAGATATAGTGCCTTTACTGGTCACTTTCAGGTTATACTCCGGGTTCGGAGTCCAAATCTGCGATAAAACTCAGTTTGAGAACTTTGAAACATGACTTAGATTCGAAACTTAAACGTTTCGTTCAATAAAATTCAAGAAATTGGAATTCACTTGGATGGTAGTCGTGAAACACTTGCTCACTTTTTAAACGATAAAACTTTGTAACTTTTATACTTGAAATCGTCATGCGAGTGGAAAATACAAGGAAAACATACTTCGAGCAATCATGATTGCATTTCTCAAGGGTACAAGTTCGGCCAAGTCCTTACTTATATACCTCGGAACAAGAAGACTCAAGTACCCTAGATGGTTCAAGCAGTAATCACTCTTAACCCTTACTCAAGTTGCAAGTAGTTCTCTAGTCTTCGAGCGTAAATTTGGGTCAGCATGCCCCTTGTGTTTACCTAATTTTCCAGCCATTTAGGCTTCATTATTTTTCCTCAACCAAAACCCAACATCATAAATATCAGCAATTCAAGTCAAAAGCCGTTCCATAGGCTTACAATATCATAAGAATAGGAATTACAATAATAGCAAGTGCAGAAATACAATCTAGCACAAGGCAGATTTGACGTATGAATGCGGAAATAACATATCCGAGGCTACACTTATCGGATTGAGGCGCAACCTATGCCGTTTCGAAGCTAAGATATAGGGCTGCAATGTTCATGAAGGTCACTTAGTCCAGTTCCTAATGTAGCTTAGTCAAATCCTCAAATTACAGAACCAAAATCCAATTTGTCGGCTGATTAACCGCCTTACACTCTAATGGTCATATCTCAGAGTACACAAGTCCGATTCAGGTGTTCTTAGAGGCATTTTAAAGCTAAGTCAGAGTACCACAACTTTCATGTTTTGGTAAAAAACTAAATCAGTACGCATTCTAGTGAAAAAACGTAATAAACTGGACAAACTGAAGAAACGGACTGCTGAGGAAAAACTTAAAACAGTAAGGGTATTTTGGACTTTTCAGGACCTACGTTGCTCCGATTGAGCTGAAATTTTATAGGCACCTATAAAACACCATTCTATACAACTTTCCTTCTTTGACCTAAGGCCAAATCGGCCTCTAACATGGAGCTACAAAACCGGACAGAAAAGAGGGCAAAATTTTCCAGATTCTGGAATTTCTAGTTTTTAGTGAATCTTTCCTTAATTTCTTGGTCCAATCACTACCAAAACACCTTATAAAACCTTAATTGCAACATATAAGTATCATACAATAAATTGGGCAGAATTTCCCCAAACCCTAGTCATCAAATAAGAAAGGGGAAAACTTCTAAAACATGCTAATCATCCATGATTTCACCATAAAATCAAGTTGCCAAGCTTAATTTAACAAAATTGAAAGCAAAACTTGGAGAGATAAGCTCTCTTACCTTGACTAGAGGTCACCAAGAGTAGCCCAAGCTTTCTCCTTCCAAAGTCTCACCACAAATCACTAACTAGTCACTCAAGAACAAGTTTAATCGGTTTCTTTTGTTTGATTCCTCACTTAGTTGTTGGATTCAAGTTGAAATGAAGGAGTTTTTCTCTTGTTCCTCCCTCTCTCTCTCGCGGCTCTTATGCAGAAATATGGAGGGAAATGAAGCTTAGTTGTCTTATAAGAAGGTTGGAAAGATAAGAATTAATTCTAGCCACAAGTTTGTCTAACACTTGGTTGAATTACAACCACAAAATTTTCTCTTTCTTTCCTTGCATTTTAACCACTAAATTTCGGCCAATAGGAGAGCTAAGAGGGGGAAGATATTTTGCTCCATTAATGATAAACTTGTATGGCAAGAAAGTGGTGGTCAAGTGGTGCGTTCAATCGGTAGTGCGTGGGACCCGCCGGTTCGCGCCGTTTTTCTTAAAAACTCACGTACTAGTGTTTTTACTTCCCATTCACTAACCTTATATCATTGCTACTAATTACATATTATTTCTCACTTAAAAGTCACTTTTAATCACCAAATTGATCCTTGGTCAGTATCGAAAATTCATCCGGCGAAAAATCGCGAAAACCCTAATTTTGCTCAAATCTTGAAACCGAAGTGTAAAACCCTATTTCCAGGTTCATCTACACTTATTGTTGAACAATTGGGTAGTAGGGCCTTAATAAATAATAATTTTCAAATAAAAGGAAATTTTTAAGAAAACGTGAGGAATTTACAATTTCAATAATTAACATTAGGATCTCTAGTAAAATATGAGAGATTTAAGAATCCGTTTAGTCACAAGTAAACTAGGGTTTTTTGATTAAAACATTAGGGTTTCTAGTCTTTTAAAACAAAATAAGGTTTTAAATCAAACCCGAAGAAATATACTTTAATATTTTCTTCACAAACAACCTCCTAATATTCGGGATGTTACAATCTCCCCTCCTTAAAAGAATTTCGCCCTCGAAATTCCAATAGGTACTAAGAGTCCTTCAAAGTCAGTCAGGTACTAGAAATCACTCCAATCCCTTATATATGACCTTTTCATTTAGTAAAGAGCTAAGAGATAACCAAATAGAACATGCAAAAGGGCTCAATTCACATAACCAGCCCTGAGTTGAAAGTAGAGTCTCAGATATTCGAAAAAATTTAAAACATGGCTTAGCCTCGAGTCGAAAATTTTACCCCTGGCGGTGCTTGGAAACACAACAGGCAAAGCCTCACCAGAGAGTTTTAGTTCAACCGCTACAGAGGAGTAGTAGCTGGTCTACAGCCACACAAATACGAATAAGTTCAAAAGCAAGGTCAAAGCAGGGTTCAAACATATAAGTTCAAAAGTAGGTTCAATTACTTCAAGTTCAAGAAGCACGGGTACAAATAAGAACTCACTTGACTAGCCTATACCCAGCAATTCACATTCTCAAACAGTCACCGAATTCAAATCCACATATAGGTCATATTACTTATGTGTAAAAATCAAATCAGGTCCATTACATGTACGTAATAGCACACTCGCCAAAACAAGTTCAAGTCCCAAATGAGCTCATTTTAGTCTGTCTCAGACAGTTCAAGTATTGCAAACCCCTTTGATCAGTCCAATAACAAGGTTAAATGTTAGAATCATCCACGCTTTAACCTTTTCCATCAAAACCCACCTTAAGTGCAATCAAGATACAGACCCTTATTCTAACGCTCTTCACTATGTGATACCCAAGTACAAGAATCCACAATAAGACAATTCACAACTCGAGCCGGCCGGTCCCAAGAGTAAATCATCCATATTAGAGATTCCTACCTGGCATAACTAACTAAGGTCCCAAACAATAGACAACTGTTCCACACTTAACAAGTCAATTCCCACAGTCCGAGAACCTTCTCCCGGCACGAGCTCAAAAGGAGCTCTGATACCATCTGTGACGACCCCACCTCCCCCTAAGGCGTACCAAAGGGTTCGGCAGACCGCCTGCCCAGCTCTCGCCAGGACTCACTCCCTATCTCAAACGAGTCATGTACACACATCCATGAACCATAAATAACATTCCCAATTCAAGCTTATAATTTACATTGATAGAAATCGAGGTACAAAGTCTCAATACACCAAACTAGTTCAAAACGTATACAATCCAAGTACAACATGTTCCATCCGAGGAATAGCGCGAGTACAAGTCAAAAATCAAACAACTAGTCTATGCTAGACTTTACATAACTCACACCTCGCTCGTACCCCTGAAAGGAAAACAAATGGAGTGGAATGAGCTAAAAGCCCAGTGAGGTTCCAAATAGCAAATTGACCATTATTTATAAGTACAAGTTTTTGATATAGCAAAGTAACGAGCATGAAGAGTTCATAAATGTGAGCAATAACACGTCAAGTAACAATCTTAAAATGAGCGAGTGTAGAAGTTTTTCAAAAGAAACAATAATCCAATAAACAATAATCACCCCAAAGTATAAGGATACGGATGGCTCTCAGGAGCCAAATTCCCATTCATCATCAGGAGCTTGATCACGTAGTAGTTGACACTCCGTCAACTTTCAAGTAAGTAACCAATCCAGTAGAACACCACTTACACGACTCTCCGTCCACCATTCACACCCCCTACTGGGCCCAAAATCCTCAATAAACACGGGTGGTAATACTCGAGTATACCGATTAGTCGAGGAGATATCACTCCACTCGACAATACAAGAGACCCAGGGTTCGTT
This sequence comes from Coffea arabica, assembly GCF_036785885.1. Lineage (NCBI taxonomy): Eukaryota > Viridiplantae > Streptophyta > Magnoliopsida > Gentianales > Rubiaceae > Coffea > Coffea arabica. Next base: position 41,352,874 of record NC_092320.1, on the reverse strand, counting down.
ACCCAATCGACCAAGCCCTTGCCGGCTCGACTAGAGTAACTCGCCACAGGGTTTCTGGAATTCTAGGAAGTGCGCGCATCATAAACAAGTATATCAAGTCAATTTCAACAATAAACAAGTATATCACGTAAGGGCAAGTGCGATAAAGTACACTCTTGCCCTTACAATTCACGTATATAACATGTAATCAGATTGGTCACGTATCAAGTTCAAGTATCAAGTTCAATTCGGTATTTGAAAGCACTCACCAAAAGATATAGTGCCTTTACTGGTCACTTTCAGGTTATACTCCGGGTTCGGAGTCCAAATCTGCGATAAAACTCAGTTTGAGAACTTTGAAACATGACTTAGATTCGAAACTTAAACGTTTCGTTCAATAAAATTCAAGAAATTGGAATTCACTTGGATGGTAGTCGTGAAACACTTGCTCACTTTTTAAACGATAAAACTTTGTAACTTTTATACTTGAAATCGTCATGCGAGTGGAAAATACAAGGAAAACATACTTCGAGCAATCATGATTGCATTTCTCAAGGGTACAAGTTCGGCCAAGTCCTTACTTATATACCTCGGAACAAGAAGACTCAAGTACCCTAGATGGTTCAAGCAGTAATCACTCTTAACCCTTACTCAAGTTGCAAGTAGTTCTCTAGTCTTCGAGCGTAAATTTGGGTAGCATGCCCCTTGTGTTTACCTAATTTTCCAGCCATTTAGGCTTCATTATTTTTCCTCAACCAAAACCCAACATCATAAATATCAGCAATTCAAGTCAAAAGCCGTTCCATAGGCTTACAATATCATAAGAATAGGAATTACAATAATAGCAAGTGCAGAAATACAATCTAGCACAAGGCAGATTTGACGTATGAATGCGGAAATAACATATCCGAGGCTACACTTATCGGATTGAGGCGCAACCTATGCCGTTTCGAAGCTAAGATATAGGGCTGCAATGTTCATGAAGGTCACTTAGTCCAGTTCCTAATGTAGCTTAGTCAAATCCTCAAATTACAGAACCAAAATCCAATTTGTCGGCTGATTAACCGCCTTACACTCTAATGGTCATATCTCAGAGTACACAAGTCCGATTCAGGTGTTCTTAGAGGCATTTTAAAGCTAAGTCAGAGTACCACAACTTTCATGTTTTGGTAAAAAACTAAATCAGTACGCATTCTAGTGAAAAAACGTAATAAACTGGACAAACTGAAGAAACGGACTGCTGAGGAAAAACTTAAAACAGTAAGGGTATTTTGGACTTTTCAGGACCTACGTTGCTCCGATTGAGCTGAAATTTTATAGGCACCTATAAAACACCATTCTATACAACTTTCCTTCTTTGACCTAAGGCCAAATCGGCCTCTAACATGGAGCTACAAAACCGGACAGAAAAGAGGGCAAAATTTTCCAGATTCTGGAATTTCTAGTTTTTAGTGAATCTTTCCTTAATTTCTTGGTCCAATCACTACCAAAACACCTTATAAAACCTTAATTGCAACATATAAGTATCATACAATAAATTGGGCAGAATTTCCCCAAACCCTAGTCATCAAATAAGAAAGGGGAAAACTTCTAAAACATGCTAATCATCCATGATTTCACCATAAAATCAAGTTGCCAAGCTTAATTTAACAAAATTGAAAGCAAAACTTGGAGAGATAAGCTCTCTTACCTTGACTAGAGGTCACCAAGAGTAGCCCAAGCTTTCTCCTTCCAAAGTCTCACCACAAATCACTAACTAGTCACTCAAGAACAAGTTTAATCGGTTTCTTTTGTTTGATTCCTCACTTAGTTGTTGGATTCAAGTTGAAATGAAGGAGTTTTTCTCTTGTTCCTCCCTCTCTCTCTCGCGGCTCTTATGCAGAAATATGGAGGGAAATGAAGCTTAGTTGTCTTATAAGAAGGTTGGAAAGATAAGAATTAATTCTAGCCACAAGTTTGTCTAACACTTGGTTGAATTACAACCACAAAATTTTCTCTTTCTTTCCTTGCATTTTAACCACTAAATTTCGGCCAATAGGAGAGCTAAGAGGGGGAAGATATTTTGCTCCATTAATGATAAACTTGTATGGCAAGAAAGTGGTGGTCAAGTGGTGCGTTCAATCGGTAGTGCGTGGGACCCGCCGGTTCGCGCCGTTTTTCTTAAAAACTCACGTACTAGTGTTTTTACTTCCCATTCACTAACCTTATATCATTGCTACTAATTACATATTATTTCTCACTTAAAAGTCACTTTTAATCACCAAATTGATCCTTGGTCAGTATCGAAAATTCATCCGGCGAAAAATCGCGAAAACCCTAATTTTGCTCAAATCTTGAAACCGAAGTGTAAAACCCTATTTCCAGGTTCATCTACACTTATTGTTGAACAATTGGGTAGTAGGGCCTTAATAAATAATAATTTTCAAATAAAAGGAAATTTTTAAGAAAACGTGAGGAATTTACAATTTCAATAATTAACATTAGGATCTCTAGTAAAATATGAGAGATTTAAGAATCCGTTTAGTCACAAGTAAACTAGGGTTTTTTGATTAAAACATTAGGGTTTCTAGTCTTTTAAAACAAAATAAGGTTTTAAATCAAACCCGAAGAAATATACTTTAATATTTTCTTCACAAACAACCTCCTAATATTCGGGATGTTACAATCTCCCCTCCTTAAAAGAATTTCGCCCTCGAAATTCCAATAGGTACTAAGAGTCCTTCAAAGTCAGTCAGGTACTAGAAATCACTCCAATCCCTTATATATGACCTTTTCATTTAGTAAAGAGCTAAGAGATAACCAAATAGAACATGCAAAAGGGCTCAATTCACATAACCAGCCCTGAGTTGAAAGTAGAGTCTCAGATATTCGAAAAAATTTAAAACATGGCTTAGCCTCGAGTCGAAAATTTTACCCCTGGCGGTGCTTGGAAACACAACAGGCAAAGCCTCACCAGAGAGTTTTAGTTCAACCGCTACAGAGGAGTAGTAGCTGGTCTACAGCCACACAAATACGAATAAGTTCAAAAGCAAGGTCAAAGCAGGGTTCAAACATATAAGTTCAAAAGTAGGTTCAATTACTTCAAGTTCAAGAAGCACGGGTACAAATAAGAACTCACTTGACTAGCCTATACCCAGCAATTCACATTCTCAAACAGTCACCGAATTCAAATCCACATATAGGTCATATTACTTATGTGTAAAAATCAAATCAGGTCCATTACATGTACGTAATAGCACACTCGCCAAAACAAGTTCAAGTCCCAAATGAGCTCATTTTAGTCTGTCTCAGACAGTTCAAGTATTGCAAACCCCTTTGATCAGTCCAATAACAAGGTTAAATGTTAGAATCATCCACGCTTTAACCTTTTCCATCAAAACCCACCTTAAGTGCAATCAAGATACAGACCCTTATTCTAACGCTCTTCACTATGTGATACCCAAGTACAAGAATCCACAATAAGACAATTCACAACTCGAGCCGGCCGGTCCCAAGAGTAAATCATCCATATTAGAGATTCCTACCTGGCATAACTAACTAAGGTCCCAAACAATAGACAACTGTTCCACACTTAACAAGTCAATTCCCACAGTCCGAGAACCTTCTCCCGGCACGAGCTCAAAAGGAGCTCTGATACCATCTGTGACGACCCCACCTCCCCCTAAGGCGTACCAAAGGGTTCGGCAGACCGCCTGCCCAGCTCTCGCCAGGACTCACTCCCTATCTCAAACGAGTCATGTACACACATCCATGAACCATAAATAACATTCCCAATTCAAGCTTATAATTTACATTGATAGAAATCGAGGTACAAAGTCTCAATACACCAAACTAGTTCAAAACGTATACAATCCAAGTACAACATGTTCCATCCGAGGAATAGCGCGAGTACAAGTCAAAAATCAAACAACTAGTCTATGCTAGACTTTACATAACTCACACCTCGCTCGTACCCCTGAAAGGAAAACAAATGGAGTGGAATGAGCTAAAAGCCCAGTGAGGTTCCAAATAGCAAATTGACCATTATTTATAAGTACAAGTTTTTGATATAGCAAAGTAACGAGCATGAAGAGTTCATAAATGTGAGCAATAACACGTCAAGTAACAATCTTAAAATGAGCGAGTGTAGAAGTTTTTCAAAAGAAACAATAATCCAATAAACAATAATCACCCCAAAGTATAAGGATACGGATGGCTCTCAGGAGCCAAATTCCCATTCATCATCAGGAGCTTGATCACGTAGTAGTTGACACTCCGTCAACTTTCAAGTAAGTAACCAATCTAGTAGAACACCACTTACACGACTCTCCGTCCACCATTCACACCCCCTACTGGGCCCAAAATCCTCAATAAACACGGGTGGTAATACTCGAGTATACCGATTAGTCGAGGAGATATCACTCCACTCGACAATACAAGAGACCCAGGGTTCGTTACCCAATCGACCAAGCCCTTGCCGGCTCGACTAGAGTAACTCGCCACAGGGTTTCTGGAATTCTAGGAAGTGCGCGCATCATAAACAAGTATATCAAGTCAATTTCAACAATAAACAAGTATATCACGTAAGGGCAAGTGCGATAAAGTACACTCTTGCCCTTACAATTCACGTATATAACATGTAATCAGATTGGTCACGTATCAAGTTCAAGTATCAAGTTCAATTCGGTATTTGAAAGCACTCACCAAAAGATATAGTGCCTTTACTGGTCACTTTCAGGTTATACTCCGGGTTCGGAGTCCAAATCTGCGATAAAACTCAGTTTGAGAACTTTGAAACATGACTTAGATTCGAAACTTAAACGTTTCGTTCAATAAAATTCAAGAAATTGGAATTCACTTGGATGGTAGTCGTGAAACACTTGCTCACTTTTTAAACGATAAAACTTTGTAACTTTTATACTTGAAATCGTCATGCGAGTGGAAAATACAAGGAAAACATACTTCGAGCAATCATGATTGCATTTCTCAAGGGTACAAGTTCGGCCAAGTCCTTACTTATATACCTCGGAACAAGAAGACTCAAGTACCCTAGATGGTTCAAGCAGTAATCACTCTTAACCCTTACTCAAGTTGCAAGTAGTTCTCTAGTCTTCGAGCGTAAATTTGGGTAGCATGCCCCTTGTGTTTACCTAATTTTCCAGCCATTTAGGCTTCATTATTTTTCCTCAACCAAAACCCAACATCATAAATATCAGCAATTCAAGTCAAAAGCCGTTCCATAGGCTTACAATATCATAAGAATAGGAATTACAATAATAGCAAGTGCAGAAATACAATCTAGCACAAGGCAGATTTGACGTATGAATGCGGAAATAACATATCCGAGGCTACACTTATCGGATTGAGGCGCAACCTATGCCGTTTCGAAGCTAAGATATAGGGCTGCAATGTTCATGAAGGTCACTTAGTCCAGTTCCTAATGTAGCTTAGTCAAATCCTCAAATTACAGAACCAAAATCCAATTTGTCGGCTGATTAACCGCCTTACACTCTAATGGTCATATCTCAGAGTACACAAGTCCGATTCAGGTGTTCTTAGAGGCATTTTAAAGCTAAGTCAGAGTACCACAACTTTCATGTTTTGGTAAAAAACTAAATCAGTACGCATTCTAGTGAAAAAACGTAATAAACTGGACAAACTGAAGAAACGGACTGCTGAGGAAAAACTTAAAACAGTAAGGGTATTTTGGACTTTTCAGGACCTACGTTGCTCCGATTGAGCTGAAATTTTATAGGCACCTATAAAACACCATTCTATACAACTTTCCTTCTTTGACCTAAGGCCAAATCGGCCTCTAACATGGAGCTACAAAACCGGACAGAAAAGAGGGCAAAATTTTCCAGATTCTGGAATTTCTAGTTTTTAGTGAATCTTTCCTTAATTTCTTGGTCCAATCACTACCAAAACACCTTATAAAACCTTAATTGCAACATATAAGTATCATACAATAAATTGGGCAGAATTTCCCCAAACCCTAGTCATCAAATAAGAAAGGGGAAAACTTCTAAAACATGCTAATCATCCATGATTTCACCATAAAATCAAGTTGCCAAGCTTAATTTAACAAAATTGAAAGCAAAACTTGGAGAGATAAGCTCTCTTACCTTGACTAGAGGTCACCAAGAGTAGCCCAAGCTTTCTCCTTCCAAAGTCTCACCACAAATCACTAACTAGTCACTCAAGAACAAGTTTAATCGGTTTCTTTTGTTTGATTCCTCACTTAGTTGTTGGATTCAAGTTGAAATGAAGGAGTTTTTCTCTTGTTCCTCCCCTCTCTCTCTCTCGGCTCTTATGCAGAAATATGGAGGGAAATGAAGCTTAGTTGTCTTATAAGAAGGTTGGAAAGATAAGAATTAATTCTAGCCACAAGTTTGTCTAACACTTGGTTGAATTACAACCACAAAATTTTCTCTTTCTTTCCTTGCATTTTAACCACTAAATTTCGGCCAATAGGAGAGCTAAGAGGGGGAAGATATTTTGCTCCATTAATGATAAACTTGTATGGCAAGAAAGTGGTGGTCAAGTGGTGCGTTCAATCGGTAGTGCGTGGGACCCGCCGGTTCGCGCCGTTTTTCTTAAAAACTCACGTACTAGTGTTTTTACTTCCCATTCACTAACCTTATATCATTGCTACTAATTACATATTATTTCTCACTTAAAAGTCACTTTTAATCACCAAATTGATCCTTGGTCAGTATCGAAAATTCATCCGGCGAAAAATCGCGAAAACCCTAATTTTGCTCAAATCTTGAAACCGAAGTGTAAAACCCTATTTCCAGGTTCATCTACACTTATTGTTGAACAATTGGGTAGTAGGGCCTTAATAAATAATAATTTTCAAATAAAAGGAAATTTTTAAGAAAACGTGAGGAATTTACAATTTCAATAATTAACATTAGGATCTCTAGTAAAATATGAGAGATTTAAGAATCCGTTTAGTCACAAGTAAACTAGGGTTTTTTGATTAAAACATTAGGGTTTCTAGTCTTTTAAAACAAAATAAGGTTTTAAATCAAACCCGAAGAAATATACTTTAATATTTTCTTCACAAACAACCTCCTAATATTCGGGATGTTACAAAGGGGGCCCACTGGAGTCTTCCTGGGCTTGGACCAAAGTGTAAGTTGATTGATTGATCCTTTCCAAGCCTTCAATATCTCTATAGCCTCCATGTTGATCGTGGACAACTCGAACAAGGGCTTGGAGGGATTCTTTGAAGAGCTTGGCCCGTGCACGTGTGACTGGGCCCAATGGGACTTGGACTGGGCCCTGGTTCATGCACACATCAGTCCCCTCCGTTTGAGAAGGATTTGCCCTCAAATCTGGATCCTCCTCACCAAGAAACGGGCTCAAGTCCGCGACATTGAAGGTCGCGCTAACATTGTACTCCCCAGGTAGCTCCAATTTGTATGCATTGTCATTAACCCGTTGGAGCACACGAAAAGGTCCATCCCCTCTGGGGGATAATTTGCTTTGTCGCTGCTTGGGGAACCTCTCTTTGCGTAAGTGTAACCAAACCCAATCACCAGGCTCGAAAACCATTTTGCGGCGGTGCTTGTTAGCCTGCTGGGTGTATTGCTGAGTACGCCTTTCAATGTTCACCCGAACGGCTTCATGTAACCTGCGCACAAAATCGGCTTTCTTTTTCCCATCTAAGCTTGTGTGCTCAGAGGAAGGTAAGGGAACTAAATCAAGAGGGGTCAGCGGGTTAAAGCCATAAACAATCTCAAAAGGTGACGCTTGGTTTGCGGAACCTTTACTCAAACGGACAACTCGATTTGATTGGAGGTGGTAGACGACACTCCGATGAAGGTGAATACTCCAGGGGAATAGGTCGGATGAACAATCAAGGACAGGACGCGAGATTGCTCAATAACCCTTGCCAAGCAAGTTGAAAGGCACGAATTCTTATGAAAGAAAACAAATGCACTAAGAATTTTAATTCATCAAAACTAGTTTTTAACCTTACAAAGCTAGCCTATTTATAGGCTTTAAGGAAATAACAAAACCCTAAAGAAACCTAAAGGGGAGGTCGGCTACCTTGTCATCAAGGTGGGCCGGCCCATGCCTTCTACAAAACAACTAGTCCAACTAAATAGCAAATAACAACTAAGGCCCTACTCGGCCGATTCGTAAGGGGGCCCACTGGAGTCTTCCTGGGCTTGGACCAAAGTGTAAGTTGCTTGATTGATCCTTTCCAAGCCTTCAATATCTCTATAGCCTCCATGTTGATCGTGGACAACTCGAACAAGGGCTTGGAGGGATTCTTTGAAGAGCTTGGCCCGTGCACGTGTGACTGGGCCCAATGGGACTTGGACTGGGCCCTGGTTCATGCACACATCACTCTCTTTTCGCAAGTGTAGCCAAACCCAATCACCAGGCTCGAAAATCATCTTGCGACGGTGCTTGTTAGCTTGCTGGGTGTATTGTTGAGTACGCCTCTCAATGTTTGCTCGAACGGCTTCATGTAACCTGCGCACAAAATCAGCCTTCTTTTTTCCATCTAAGCTTGTGTGCTCAGAGGAAGGTAAGGGTACCAAATCGAGAGGGGTCAGCGGGTTAAAGCCATAAACAATCTCAAAAGGTGAGTAGTGGATAGCACTGTGAACAGCTCGATTGTAGGCGAATTCAACATGAGGCAAGCACTTTTCCCAAATTTTAAGATTCTTTTTAATCAAAGCCCGAAGTAGTGTGCCAAGTGTGCGATTGACAACTTCAGTTTGCCCATCGCTTTGTGGATGACTGGTGGTGGAGAATAATAACCTAGTGCCAAGTTTAGACCACAAAGGCTTCCAAAAGTAACTCAGAAGTTTGACATCTCTATCACTAACGATGGCCCTAGGCATGCCATGCAGACGGACAATTTCTTTGAAGAACAAAGTAGCAACATGGGATGCATCGTCAGTTTTGTGACAAGGAATAAAATGAGCCATCTTAGAGAATCTATCAACTACTACAAAGATGGAATCATTTCCCCTAGGTGATCTAGGGAGTCCTAAGACAAAGTCCATGGACAAGTCTACCCAAGGATAGTTGGGAATAGGCAATGGGGTATACAGGCTGTATGTGTGTGTCTTAGACTTCGCTTTGTGACAAGTGACACATCTACCAACCATGCGCTCCACATCTCGACGCATGTGAGGCCAGTAGAAATGCTCTTGTAACATGGCAAGAGTCTTAACCATGCCAAAGTGTCCCATGAGACCACCACTATGTGCTTCCTTAACCAGAAGATCACGGATGGAAGAATTAGGCACACACAGTTTATCCATATGAAATAGGAATCCATCATGCAAAAAGTACTTTTCATGTGGGTTCTTAACACATGTAGCATATATGTCACCAAAGTCATGATCATGTGTGTAGAGTTCCTTAATCATTTCGAACCCTAATAGCTTAGCATCAAGACAGGCAAGTAAGAAGTGTCTACGTGACAAGGCATCAGCTACCACATTTGTCTTGCCAGTCTTGTATTTAATCACATAGGAGAAGGTGTCAATGAAGCTTACCCATTTGGCATGTCTCTTGCTTAACTTGGGTTGCCCCTTGAGAAACTTTAGTGACTCGTGATCAGTGTGTATCACGAACTCCCGAAGGCGAAGATAGTGTTGCCAGGTCTCCAAGGCCCTCACCAGTGCGTACAACTCCTTGTCATACGTTGGGTAGTTTAAAGCAGCTCCTCCCAGTTTCTCACTAAAGAAGGCACAAGGCCTCTTGTCTTGTATGAGGACAGCGCCAATACCTACACCAGAAGCATCACACTCGATTTCAAAAGTCTTGTTAAAGTTTGGTAATGCTAAAACAGGTGCATGGGTGAGTTTGTTTTTTAGGGTAAGAAATGCTTGTTCTTGGTCTTCCCCCCAAGAGAACTTGTCATGTTTCTTGGTCACGGCGGTCATTGGGGCGGCAATGGTGCTGAAGTCCTGGATAAAGCGCCGATAGAAACCCACCAATCCAAGAAAACTGCGCACCTCAGGAACGGATGTGGGAGTTGGCCATTGCTCGATGGCCTCAATTTTGGACTTGTCAACCTTGATACCCTGCAAACTCACTACATAGCCCAAAAACACAAGTTCATTTGTACAAAAGGTGCACTTCTTAAGGTTAGCGTATAAACGCGCCTTTCGAAGTGTCTCAAGAATTAGTCTCACATGCTCCAAGTGCTCATGTTCGCTGCGACTATATATCAGAATGTCATCAAAGTACACTATGACAAACTTGCTAATAAACTCCCTCAAGACATGGTTCATTAGTCGCATGAAGGTGCTAGGGGCGTTAGTCAACCCAAAAGGCATGACTAGCCACTCATAGAGACCATGCTTGGTTTTGGAGGCCGTTTTCCAATCATCGTCTTCTTTCATTCTAATTTGATGATAACCACTCCTTAAGTCGATTTTGGTGAATATGACAGCACCATCGAGTTCATCAAGCATATCATCTAATCTAGGAATGGGATGACGATACTTGACAGTAATGGTGTTGACGGCCCTACAGTCAGTGCACATGCGCCAAGTACCATCCTTTTTGGGGACAAGTACCACAGGCACAGCACAAGGACTGAGACTCTCCTTTACCCAACCCTTACCTAATAGGCCGTCTACTTGCCTTTGAAGCTCCTTTGTCTCCTTAGGGCCCATGCGGTAGGCAGGTTTGTTGGACAGTGGTGCTCCCGGAATGAGGTCGATTTGGTGCTCAATCCCTCGAATGGGTGGTAAGCAATCAGGGACCTCGTTGGGAAAAACATCCTCAAATTCCTGCAAAAGAGCAACCATACTCGAAGGCAATGCCTTATCGAGTTCAGCAACATCTAAAAGCACATGCTTGCAAATCATGAGAAGTACAGGCTGATCAGAATTGACAACTTTCCTAACGTCCTTAGCCTTAATAATCATGTTTTGCTTCCTAGTGGTAGGTGTAGTGGGTGATTTGTCACGTGTAACACTAGGTGTGCTCACTTGACCCTTGGTCGATGGCTCACTTGCAGAAGTAGAGCCTTTGCCAGGGTCGACCGCCTTTTGTTTCCTCCTTTGACGGTCTTGCTCACACTCTCTTTGTAGCTTAAGTTGGTCCTCATACACTTGTGCAGGTGTGAGTGGTGTGAGGACCTTGCGTTTGCCATCATGCAAGAGTGTGTATTTGTTGGCCCTTCCGTCGAATGACGTGTTTGTCAAATTGCCATGGTCGACCCAAGATAACATGGGTAGCATGCATAAGCATGACGTCACAAACAACTTCATCAGTGTAAGTTCCAATGGAAAAGGGAACGCGTACCTGTTTGAAGACACGTACCTCTCCATCCTCACTCAGCCATTGGAGGCGATAAGGGTGTGGATGTCTAGTAGTTGGAAGCCCTAAGCTCTCAACCATGAGTAAGCTTGCCACGTTTGTGCAACTCCCACCATCAATAATGAGGCTACACACCTTGTCACCTACTTTACAACGGGTGTAAAACAGGTTCTCCTGTTGTAGCTGCTCGTCCTCCTTAACTCGGGCAGTTAGCACTCGTCGTGCCACCAAGCACCCTACTTGCCCTTGTGTAGGCGAGCAATCTTCCTTAGCAGAATCTTCATCTAGGTAGTCGCCTTTGATCAATTCGGGTATCTCCTCACAGTCATCATCATCGGACACGATCTCGCCATTGTGAGTGATTAGCATGACTCGTTGGTTTGGACATTGAGACTGGATATGTCCAAACCCTTGGCATTTAAAGCATTTGATGTCCCTACTCCTAGTCTTAGGAGTCTCAAGTGGTGCCTTCGAAGTAGACCTGGAGGTATCGATAACTTTGTTAGGGGTAGAATTGGAATTTCGGTTAGGAGCATTACCTTGAATTCGGTTTGAAGAAGTTAGTGTGGCCGAATATCCAGCTTCGTGGGTCGCCCTCCATGGTTGGTTGCCCTTCTATGAGGTCGAGTTTGAAGACTGGAAGGTACGGGCTCCTCGCCTTAGCCTCTTTCCCCTCTCGGTCTTGATAGCGAGTTCAAGAAGGTCATGCATGTCCACATAGTGTTGAAGCTCTAAGGCTTCTTGAAGGTCTGGGTTGAGACCTTGAAGAAATCTAGCCATGGTTGCTTCGCTATCTTCTTGAAGGTTCGCCCTCATCATGGCCATTTCAATTTCTTTGTAGTAGTCCTCCACACTCATGTTGCCTTGAGTGAGGGTTTGCAATTTGGAGTGGAGATCTCGGTTGTAATAGCTTGGAACGAATCGCTTTCGCATCAATGCCTTGAACTCTCGCCAAGTTCGAACTCGCGGTTCTCGCATTCTCCTCCTATGGGTCTTTACTTGGTGATGTGTGCATGGACCAGAGCCCAGTCCGAGTCCCATTGGGCCCAGTCACACGGGCGCGGGCCAAGATCTTTAAAGAATCCCTCCAAACCCTTGTTCGAGTTGTCCAAGATCAACATGGAGCCCATAGACATATTGATCCAAGCCACCTTGATCCAAGCCCATGAAGAATCAAGTGGGCCTTTTTGTTAGTCGGCCAAGTAGGGCCTTAGTCATTGTTATTTATTTTAGTTGGACTAGTTGCTTAGTAGAAGGCATGGGCCGGCCCATCTGGGAGCAAGATGGCCGACTTTCCCTTAGGGTTTCTTTAGGGTTTGCTTGTTACCTTTTTAGCCTATAAATAGGCTAGCTTTGTAAGGTTAAAGACACAAGTTTTATGAATAAAATTCTTAGTACTTTCGTTTTCTTTCTAGAGAATTCGAGCCTTTAACTTGGTTTGGCAAGGGTTATTGAGCAATCTTGCGCCTGTCCTTGATTGTTCATCCGACCTATTCCCCTGGAGTATTCACCTTCATCGGAGTGTCGTCAACCACCTAAGTCAAATCGTGCCGTCCGTTTGACTCTAGGTTCCGCAAACCAAGCATTGGACAACCTCGCTGATCCTTGGGCAAACGTGCTACGTGTCTCGAACGTGTTGATCGAGGAACGTATCAGTTGGCTTCAGAGCTTTGGTGGAGATATCTTCCGTTATATCCGTAGTTTTGTCTTAGTTTTCCTTATTTCCGCTGCACTTGTCTCAAAAAGAAAAAAAAAATTTCTGGTCATTGTTTGTTGTTGAAGTCGAGTCCAAATCTGTCCGTTTGTACCTTGTTTAACAAAAAAAAAAAAAAAAATCTGTTCGTTAGCTTTGTTGCTTTGTTGTGCCGTTTCCTTCCTTTTGTTGTAAAAAATTTCTGGTCGTATAGTTTGCGTTTGGTTGCATCAATTCTGGTCGGTATTGTGTCCACCAAATCAGTCCGACACTTGTTTGTTTGAGTCGTTTGTGCCTTCAACTCTGTCCAAAAGTGGTCGTTATTGTTGCTAGCCTAATCTGACCAGGTTTTGTGCTTTTGGTTGCATTAATTCTGCCCAGCTTTGGGTCATAGCCAAATCTGCAAAAAAAAAAAAAAAAAAAAGAGGCGGCTAGGGTTTTCCAAGTTGCGACTAGGGTTTTTGCTTTGTTGTCAAACTGCCAAATCTTCGTTTGGGTCATCCAAGTTGTTTTAGTTAGTTTCTAAACTGATTTGGGGATCAAACTTGTGGGAGTTGTGAATCTTGAAGGAAATTTACAAGAATTTGGGGTTTCTTGAGGTTCTTGAAACTAATCTTGTGGTTCTTGAAACTTATCTTGGAAGTTTTTGTAAGACTTTGTGGTTCTTGTTCGTGATTGTGGTAAGGAAGCGGGCTGACCAGCTTTTACTCTATTACTCGGCCAAGTTGTGGATTGTTCTTAAGTTAAAAAAAAAAAAAAAACAGAAACGCAAGAGAAAAGAGAAAAAAAAAACAGCATTCGGACAACAAGAATCCAAGAAGGAAGCCGTATTATTATTGCCAAAACTGCCTTGTTACTTCTTGTTCCAAACCCAAACCAGAAAATTACAGCAAGAAAAGAAAGGATTCAAAAGTTTTGGCCAACCTCTTCTTGAAAATCTTGATCACCTTGGATCTTGATCACTTGTGTCACCTTTTGGGATTCTTGAGGGTCTTGATTGTCTTGGGGTTTGAAGACTTGCACTTCTCTTCAAATAAAAAGTTTCTTGTAAGTTCTTGCATCCATACGGGGTTTTCTTGGTTTAGGAATAAATTCCTTGGGAGTTTCTTGAGCAGCCCGTGGGGGAAATCCGTGAGAGACATTGCTCACGTTGTCTTGAGACGCCATTGACTTGAAACAACAACCCGAAACTATCTTGTTCTTGTCAAGGAAGAAGGGAGCCAAACTGTTTGTGTTTTGAGACTAGAGAGAGAGCCGAACTTCTTGGGTGAAGTGTGCGGCTGTGAGAGGAGGTTTAATAGGGAGCAATAGCCGACTTTGGGAGGGGTTCAAGAAGGAAGAAACCTGGAAATTTCAGTGTTCCAAATCTGGTTTGTATTGTGTGTGTAGTGGGCGGCTGCCTAAGGGGGTTTATAGGGGTTTTTGCCGACCTTGGGGAAGGAATTAAGAGGAAGGAATTCTGGAAATTTTCGGTTGAGGGAAGAAAGAGACCAACCTGTTTTGGGGAAGGGTTAGGAAGTTGCTTAAGAAAGGTCTCTCAAGGAGTTTCCAACTCCAACTTGTTTCCCAACTTAGTTTAGGAGACTAAGTACAACACTTGGATCACTCTTGGACACTTTCCTACCTTTTCTCATCTATTTTAGGAAACTTTCCTATATTTTCTCCTCCATTTTAGGATACTCTCCTATATTCTCTCATCCACTTTAGGAAACCACTCCTACATCTTAGGATTCTTAGAGTTTCCTTTCTTGGCAATATTTTCCAAATCTGTCCACCGCCCCTAAGCCTTCCAAAACTGTCCTTCCTTCACAAAATCTCACCCAACCGTGTCCTTCACTCTTGTTTACTCTTGCGGGAAAAAGTTGGTGACGATCATTGGACTCGAGCAACATTTCTCAACTACCTAAACTAACAGGTAAAGGTACTTGGTAAGTCTAATAGAGTGAATTGAGCACTACACACGAGCGTGAGGGATACACTAAGGGAGTGAAGTGAGGATTATATTTGCACTTTCTTTGCTTGTTACTAACCTTTGCAGGGGGCATCAAGAGAGACATGGAGCAACAACACCACCACCAACAACAAGCCACCACCGATCCCTCATTGTTATTCGCCGCGATGAAGAATGAGCTCAGGCGAATCAGTGAGCAACAAATGGAGACGTTACACACTCGTTTTGACGAGTTGTCCAGGAGCCTTACACGAGGCTCTCATTCTAGGTCCCACAACCGGAGTAACCACAACACCAAAGAAGCAAATGGCGAAGTGATACGAACCAAGAGACACCAGTGCGAACTATTCGAGTTCCCCTAGGACCCGTAACTCGAGCACGAGCTAACAAGATGAGGAAGGAACTCCAAGGACTTGTTCATGAGATACAAGGCCAAGAAATTGTCCCCAAGGTCATTGAGGGGCTTGAGCATGAAGGAATGAAAGTCATCCATGTAGTGCACGCCAAAGAGAACCATGTGTGACCCTTCTCTAGTCACATTTGCTGTTTTAGTTAAGTCATTGTAATAAGGGCTTAATGGTCCATAGCCTTGCTTTATTTACCTAAGCGATGATCTCATAAGGTTATTTACCTAAGCAATGACCTCATAAGGTTGTTTACCTAAGGGATGACCTCATAAGGTTTGGTCAAGCCCACAATTCTTAGTCTTATGGAATAGTCAAGCCTACAATTGTTAGTCTTAGTCAAGACAACAACTCTAGACTAGTTCCACATTTAGTTGTTCATCTCTATGTAAGGCTATAAATAGCCCACACTTCCAATGGTTTAGGCATTCAATCAATAAATCAGATTTTGAGAGTTTTCTTGGTTTCTCCAAGGCTTCTTGAATACCTTAGAATTTCTCTAGGTGTTTGTGACTTATCAATCTAGAATCGCACTAGGTTGTGGCGTCTTCTACCATTATACCAAGGTTCGTTAACCACGTGATTAACGGGTTGAGGTCATCCGCTTCAAACTTGGTGTCCTCTTGTCGATCCTGAAGCTAATCTTTTACGGGTTTCGTCACAAAGTTGGCGACGTTCGTATCAGTTGGTAATCAGAGCTAATTAAGAGGTATCACGTTATATCCTTTTTTTTTATTTGCTTTTCGAGTCAAGTTGTCGAAAATTCTGTTTTCGTGTTCTAAGTTGCTATCCGCAATTTCCAGATTTGTTACTTCGTGTTCTTGCGTTATTTTTCCAGATTTGTTACGACATAAACTTGTGTCTAGTTGTTGTTAATTGCTGTGGTTAGCCTGGTTTGGTCCAGCCTTTTTTTTTGTGTCTTATTCTTGATTCCTTGTTTGAGTCTTGTTTCTATCCTGTTATATCCATTCAATTCCAGTCTTTTGTTCTATTTGATCATTCGAGGTTACTGTTCATCCGAAAAAAATCAGTTTGTAGCAAGGGTTTTAGAGTCCTATCTAGTTATTACCTTGTGTTCTTGTTTACATACAAAAAAAAAAAAAAAAATAGCTGGCTAACCTTACAAAAATTCCTGGAAATCTGTCTTGACCAAAACTTGGGTTTCTTGAAGTTCCTGATTGTTTAAAACCACAATCTTGAAGTTCTTGGAACTTTAGTTGGGATTCTTGAAGCCAACCAAAATCTGTCTTGATCAAATCGTGAAATCTTGGATTGTTTAGGGAGGAAATCATCTTCAATTTTGTGTTTCTTGAATTCTGGGAATTAACATCTTGAATTCTTGAAAGAATCTTGAAGTTTCTGGGTTTTGGGAACCAAATCTTGGTAAACAACAAGGCTGCAAATTTTCAGCTGCCAAAATCCTTGCCTTCACCACAACAATCTTCTTTCTTGACTAAGAACATTTTAGCCACGAAATTTGGCTCTTCTTGGCTGATTAGAAAACAAAAACAAAGGAAGAAGAAGAATATTCAGCCTATTCAAGTCAAATTTCCCAACCTATTCAAGTCAAATTTTCCAACCTGTTCAAGTCAAATTTTCCACCCTTGTTCCCAAAAACAACCAAATCAGTTCCAATCTTGAACTTGACCTTAGAATTTATGGGAACCAGCAAATAGGAAGACTAATCCTTGTTTCCAAAGGATTAAAGAAGAAAAGTCAGCCTTGGGTTTCCAAAACAGTCCTACCACAACACAAATTCATCTTCCATTCGGATTCCATCTTTGCAACCATTGGGGAATTTCTGTCCAATCATTAATTCTGGAAATTTTCGTGCATCATTAGGTTAGTTTTAAGTGTCATTCTGAATCCTCTAAGTGTCCATTTATCTACCAAAACACTGCCCACAAATGCAGCAACCAGCAGCTCAAAATTCCAGTTTTGGATAGAGTTTTGTCTAGGATCCTTAAAATTCAACTTTGAGTCATTCTTTGAGTCGTGGCCAGTCCCTTCATCTTTTATTTTTTTTTTTGTTCAAAGTGCTACAATCTTGTGACCCTGGTTGGTAAGTCGATCCACACTAGAAGGAGTTCTAACTTGTTCGAGGAGTTGACCGAGGAGCCTTGAAAATACCTTGGTGAGTTCATTAGAGTGTTCAAACACGAGAGCAAGCAGAACCTTGAGAAAATTAGAGTGTTTTAAACACTTGAGTGATACACGAGTGACGAGTGTAAACATGTGAGCTTGTGTGGCGAGGAAAAATATCTTTTGTTTCACTAATTTTTTGCAGGTTTCCTCATACATCATGGCGAATACGAGGGCATATTGCTAGCCAATGCCCGAACCAACGCACTATGATCATCTTACCCAATGGTGAGTTTTTCACCGATGATGAGGATGAGAAGGAGGAGTTGCCATCCCTTGAGGAAGAAGAGGAAGAAGAGGAAGCATTACCCGTCGATGAACGAGTTGGACTCGTTGTCAGACGAGCCTTAGCAACCCAAGTGAAAGCTGCCGACCATGCACAAAGGGAGAACATTTTCTACACCCGTTGCTATATCAAAGGCAAGGTATGTAGTTTGATCATAGATGGAGGTAGTTGTGCTAACGTCGCTAGTGCCTTGATGGTGGAGAAACTAGCACTACCCACTCTACGACATCCAACACCTTATCGTTTGCAATGGTTGAATGATAGTGGGGATGTTCGTGTGACCATGCAAGTACCTTTCCGAATTGGAAAGTATGAGGACGTGGTGTTATGCGACGTGGTCCCTATGCAAGCATGTCACATACTATTGGGGAGACCATGGCAATTCGACAAGGGAGTTACATTCGATGGCATTACCAATAAATACTCCTTCAAGCAAGGCGAGAAGAGGATTGTGCTTGTGCCACTCACTCCTATCCAAGTTCGTGAAGATCAAGAAAGCCTGAACAAGGAGAGCGAGCTTGAGAATGAGAAGAAAAAAAATAGAAAAAATCGAGAGCTCAACAGGAAATGATAAGGCCGAGAAAATTGAGAGGAAAAAGACATATAGTGAGCCGGCCAAAATTGAAAAGAGAGAGAAAAGGCAAAGTCTATTGATAAAAGCCAATGTAGTAAGAAAAGCTTTGAGTGTTAATACACCCATCTTTGTACTTTTGTGCAAAGAGGTGTTGGTTGTTACAAGTGATCATACTAACACTCTACCATCTAGTATTGTCTCTCTTTTGCAGGATTATGAGGATGTCTTTCCCGATGAGATTCCAAATGGACTACCACCAATAAGGGGAATTGAGCATCAAATTGACTTGGTTCCAGGTGCCCTACTTCCTAATAGACCAGCCTACAAAATGGGTCCAGATGAGACAAAGGAGCTCCAACGCCAAATCGAAGAGCTTCTAACAAAGGGATGGGCACGAGAAAGCTTGAGCCCATGTGCGGTTCCCGTCATCTTGGTGCCTAAAAAGGATGGAAGTTGGCGAATGTGCACTGACTGTAGGGCCGTTAATGCAATAACGGTAAAATATCGTCACCCTATTCCTAGACTTGATGATATGTTAGATGAGCTATATGGTGCTGTGATTTTCACTAAAATTGATCTAAAAAGCGGTTATCATCAAATTAGGATGAAAGAGGGGGATGAATGGAAAACGGCCTTTAAAACCAAACATGGCTTGTACGAGTGGTTAGTTATGCCATTTGGACTAACTAATGCACCTAGTACGTTCATGAGGTTGATGAACCACGTACTTCGTCCATTCCTTGGAAAATTTGTAGTTGTATATTTTGACGATATCCTGATTTATAGTAGGAGCTTAGATGAGCATGTTGAACATGTGAAGCTTGTTCTTGATGTACTTCGAAGGGAAAAGCTCTATGCTAACCTTAAGAAGTGCTTCTTTTGTACTGATCAACTTGTCTTCCTAGGCTTTGTTGTGAGTAAACAGGGAATCAAAGTGGACGAGGAGAAGGTTAAAGCAATTCGAGAATGGCCTACTCCAAGCACGGTGGGTGAGGTACGTAGCTTCCATGGTCTTGCTAGTTTTTATAGACGATTTGTTAAAGATTTTAGTACCATTACTGCACCTCTAACTGCTGTAATTAAGAAAAATGAGCCATTTGTGTGGAGAGATGCTCAAGTACGTGCTTTCCAAATGCTTAAACATCAACTCACACATGCACCACTACTTGCATTACCATGCTTTGACAAGATGTTTGAAATAGAGTGTGATGCATCTGGGGTGGGTATTGGAGCTGTCCTAATGCAAGAGGGCAAACCAATTGCATACTTTAGTGAAAAACTCAATGGGGCAGCTTTGAACTATTCCACTTATGATAAGGAGTTGTACTCCTTAATCCGTGCTTTAGAAACTTGGCAACATTACTTGAGACCAAGGGAATTTGTCATACACACTGACCATGAGTCGCTTAAGCACATTAAGTCACAACACAAGTTGAATAAGCGTCATGTTAGGTGGATTGCATTTATTGAAACCTTCCCTTATGTGATTAAGTACAAAGTGGGGAAAACTAATGTTGTTGCTGATGCATTATCACGTCGGTACTCTTTGCTCACTCAACTTGATGCAAGGTTGTTAGGATTTGAATTAGTCAAAGAGTTATACACCAATGACCCAGATTTCTCAGGTATTTATGACTCTTGTGGTTCAGCAACTCAAGGTAAATTCTACATCCTTGATGGATTTCTTTTCTACCTCAATCGACTATGTATACCTAACTGCTCTATTCGCTCTTTACTTGTTAGGGAAGCACACGGAGGTGGCTTGATGGGACACTTTGGCGTAGCTAAAACCTTAGCTATCCTTCAAGAGCACTTCCATTGGCCAAGGATGAAACGAGATGTGGAGCGAATGGTGGCTAAATGCATTACTTGCCACAAAGCTAAGTCTAAACTTCAACCCTATGGCCTTTATAGTCCTTTACCTGTACCTAAGGAACCTTGGACCGACATTTCCATGGATTTTGTTTTAGGGTTGCCTAGGTCAAAGAGGGGAAATGATAGCATCTTTGTTATTGTTGACAGATTTTCAAAAATGGCACATTTTATACCATGTCACAAAACAGATGATGCATCGCACATTGCTGATTTGTTTTTCAAAGAAATCATTAGATTGCATGGCATGCCTAGGACAATTGTCTCTAATAGGGATGTCAAATTTTTGAGTTACTTTTGGAAAACTTTGTGGGGAAAATTGGGTACCAAATTGCTATTTTCTACTACTAGTCACCCACAAACTGATGGCCAAACTGAGGTTGTCAATCGTACACTATCTACACTCTTGCGTGCCATCATTAGAAAAAACATTAGAACCTGGGAAGAGTGTTCACCCCATGTTGAGTTTGCATACAATCGCACGGTGCATAGTTCTACTCATTTTTTACCATTTGAAATAGTCTATGGTTTTAATCCTTTAACACCACTAGACTTATCACCTTTACCTTCTTCTGAGCACATTAACATGGATGGTGCTAAACGAGCAGATTTTGTCAAGAAATTACACGAGCAGGTACGCCTAAACATTGAGCGAAGGATGACCAAGTTGCTCAACGGGTTAACAAGGGACGCCAACGCGTTGTGTTTGAACCTGGTGACTGGGTGTGGTTACATCTACGCAAGGAAAGGTTCCCAGTCCAAAGGCGCAATAAATTACTTCCCCGAGGAGATGGGCCGTTCCAAGTCATCAAGCGCATCAATGACAATGCTTACAAACTGGACCTACCCGGTGAGTACAATGTGAGCGCTACATTCAATGTCTCTAATCTATCTCCTTTTCTTGCAGACGATGAAGCTGATTTGAGGACAAATCCTTTTGAAGAGGAGGGGGATGATACGAACCAAGAGACACCAGTGCGAACTATTTGAGTTCCCCTAGGACCCGTAACTCGAGCACGAGCTAACAAGATGAGGAATGAACTCCAAGGACTTGTTCATGAGATACAAGGCCAAGAAATTGTCCCCAAGGTCATTGAGGGGCTTGAGCATGAAGGAATGAAAGTCATCCATGTAGTGCACGCCAAAGAGAACCATGTGTGACCCTTCTCTAGTCACATTTGCTGTTTTAGTTAAGTCATTGTAATAAGGGCTTAATGGTCCATAGCCTTGCTTTATTTACCTAAGCGATGATCTCATAAGGTTATTTACCTAAGCAATGACCTCATAAGGTTGTTTACCTAAGGGATGACCTCATAAGGTTTGGTCAAGTCCACAATTCTTAGTCTTATGGAATAGTCAAGCCTACAATTGTTAGTCTTAGTCAAGACCACAACTCTAGACTAGTTCCACATTTAGTTGTTCATCTCTATGTAAGGCTATAAATAGCCCACACTTCCAATGGTTTAGGCATTCAATCAATAAATCAGATTTTGAGAGTTTTCTTGGTTTCTCCAAGGCTTCTTGAATACTTTAGAATTTCTCTAGGTGTTCGTGACTTATCAATCTAGAATCGCACTAGGTTGTGGCGTCTTCTACCATTATACTAAGGTTCGTTAACCACGTGATTAACGGGTTGAGGTCATCCGCTTCAAACTTGGTGTCCTCTTGTCGATCCTGAAGCTAATCTTTTACGGGTTTCGTCACAAGGTTGGCGACGTTCGTATCACGAAGACTACTCCGCTAGTGAGGATGAGGAGCGACCTGGGAGGCCTCCAAGGGACACTCCCAAGAACGAACTCAAGGGGCTTAAGATTCAAGTCCCCGCATTTAAAGGCAAAAGTGACCCTGAAGCTTACTTGGAGTGGGAAGGCCGTATCGAGATGGTCTTCGACTGCTACGACTATAGCGAGGAACAAAAGGTTAAAGTTGCCACCGTGGAGTTCACTGACTACGCACTAGTCTGGTGGGACCAAGTGAGGACCAATAGGAGGAGAATGGGAGAACCACGTGTCCGGACTTGGCGAGAACTCAAGGCACTGATGCGCAAGCGATTTGTTCCTAACTACTACAATCGCGATCTCCACTCTAAGCTTCAAACCCTCACGCAAGGCAACATGAGTATGGAGGACTACTACAAAGAAATCGAGATGGCCATGATGAGGGCCAACATTCAAGAAGACAATGAAGCCACGATGGCAAGGTTTCTTAGAGGTCTTAATCCTGACCTTCAAGAAGCCTTGGAGCTCCAACATTACTTGGACATGCACGACCTTCTAGAACTCGCTATTAAGGCCGAGCGGGGAAAGAAGCTAAGACAAGGAGCTCGTACTTTCCAATCTTCTAACACCACTTCATGGAGGGGCAACCAACCACGAAGAGCGACCCACGAAGTTGGAAGTGCGACCACACCAACCTCTTCTACCCGAATCCAAGGTAACGCCTCAACCCGTAATGCCTATTCTACACCTAACAAGGTTTCCGATGTGTCCAGGTCTATTTCTAAGGCACCACAAGAGACTCCTAAAACTAGGAGTAGGGACATCAAATGTTTTAAGTGCCAAGGGTTTGGGCATATTCAATCTCAATGTCCAAACCAACGAGTCATGCTAATCACTCACACTGGCGAGATCGTGTCCGATGACGACGACTGTGAGGAGCTACTCGAATTGACCAAAGGCGACTGCCTGGGTGACGACTCTGCTAAGGAAGACTGCTCGCCTACACAAGGGGAAGTAGGGTGTTTGGTGGCACGACGAGTGCTAACTGCCCGAGTTAAGGAGGACGAGCAGCTACAACGGGAGAACCTATTTTACACCCGTTGCAAGGTAGGTGACAAGGTGTGTAGCCTCATCATCGACGGTGGGAGTTGTACAAACGTGGCAAGCTTACTCATGGTTGAGAGCTTAGGACTTCCAACCACTAGACATCCACACCCTTATCGCCTTCAATGGTTGAGCGAGGAAGGAGAGGTACGTGTCTTCAAACAGGTACGCATTCCTTTTTCCATTGGAACCTACACCGATGAAGTTGTTTGTGACGTCATGCCTATGCATGCTACCCATGTTATCTTGGGTCGACCTTGGCAATTTGACAAACACGTCACATTCGACGGAAGGGCCAACAAGTACACGCTTTTGCATGATGGCAAACGCAAGGTTCTCACACCACTCACACCTGCACAAGTGTATGAGGACCAACTTAAGCTACAAAGAGAGTGTGAACAAGACCGTCAAAGGAGGAAACAAAAGGCGATCGACCCTGGCAACGGCTCTACTCCTGCAAGTGAGCCATCGGCCAAGGGTCAAGGGAGCACACCTAGTGTTACGCGTGACAAATCACTCACTGCACCTACCACTAGGAAGCAAAACATGATCATTAAGGCTAAGGACATTAGGAAAGTTGTCAATTCTGATCAGCCTGTACTTCTTATGATTTGCAAACATGTGCTTTTAGATGTTGCTGAACTCGATAAGGCATTGCCTGCGAGTATGGTTGCTCTCTTGCAGGAATTTGAGGATGTTTTCCCCGACGAAGTCCCTGATGGCTTACCACCTATTCGAGGGATTGAGCACCAAATCGACCTCATTCCTGGAGCACCACTACCCAACAAACCTGCCTACCGCATGGGCCTGAGGAGACCAAGGAGCTGCAAAGACAAGTTGATGGCCTACTAGGTAAGGGTTGGGTGAAAGAGAGTCTAAGTCCTTGCGTTGTGCCTGTGGTCCTTGTCCCCAAAAAGGATGGTACTTGGCGCATGTGCACTGACTGCCGGGCTCTGAATGCTATCACTGTCAAGTATCGGCATCCCATTCCTAGACTTGATGATATCTTGATGAACTCGATGGTGCTATTATTTTCACCAAAATCGACTTAAGGAGTGGCTATCATCAAATTAGGATGAAAGAAGGCGATGAGTGGAAAACAGCCTTCAAAACCAAACATGGTCTCTATGAGTGGCTAGTCTTGCCTTTTGGTTTGACTAATGCCCCTAGTACCTTCATGCGACTAATGAACCATGTTTTGAGACATTTGATTGGCAAATTTGTCATTGTTTACTTTGATGACATCATGATCTATAGTCGTAGTGAGCATGAGCACTTGGAGCATGTCCGATTAGTTCTTGAGACACTTCGACAGGCGCGTCTATACGCTAACCTCAAGAAGTGCACCTTTTGTACTAACGAGCTTGTGTTTCTAGGCTATATGGTAAGTTCGCAGGGCATCAAGGTGGACAAATCCAAGATTGAGGCCATCGAGCAATGGCCAACCCCCACATCCGTCCCTGACGTGCGCAACTTTCTGGGATTGGCGGGCTTTTACCGGCGTTTTGTCAAAAATTTTAGCACCATTGCTGCCCCGCTGACCGCCGTAACAAAGAAGAATGACAAGTTCCATTGGGGAGAATCACAAGAACAAGCATTTCTCGCCCTCAAGGACACACTCACACATGCACCTGTGTTAGCATTACCAAACTTTAACAAGACCTTTGAAATTGAATGTGATGCTTCTGGTGTAGGTATTGGAGCCGTCCTCATGCAAGACAAGAGGCCGTGCGCCATCTTTAGCGAGAAGTTGGGAGGAGCTTCATTAAACTACCCTACGTACGACAAGGAGTTGTACGCCTTAGTGAGGGCCTTGGAGACCTGGCAACATTACCTTCGCCCTTGGGAGTTCGTGATACACACTGATCACGAGTCATTGAAGTACCTCAAAGGGCAACCCAAGTTAAGCAAGAGACATGCCAAATGGGTAAGCTTCATTGACACCTTCTCTTATGTGATTAAGTACAAGACTGGCAAGACAAATGTGGTAGCTGATGCCTTGTCACGTAGACACTCCTTGCTTGTCTGTCTTGATGCCAAGCTACTTGGGTTCGAAATGGTTAAGGAACTCTACACGAATGATCATGACTTTGGTGATATCTATGCTGCTTGTGTTAAGAACCCACATGGGAAGTACATTTTGCATGATGGATAGATAAACTGTGTGTGCCTAACTCTTCCATTCGTGATCTTTTGATTCGAGAGGCACATAGTGGTGGTCTCATGGGCCACTTTGGCATTGCCAAGACTCTGGCCATGTTACAAGAGCACTTTTACTGGCCCCATATGCGTAGAGATGTTGAGCGCATGGTTGGTAGGTGTGCTACTTGTCACAAGGCAAAGTCTAGGACAAATCCATATGGCTTGTATACCCCATTACCTATCCCTCACCATCCCTGGGTTGACTTATCTATGGACTTTGTACTGGGTTTGCCTAGATCGCCAAGGGGTAATGATTCCATATTTGTGGTGGTTGATAGATTTTCTAAGATGGCTCATTTTATCCCTTGTCACAAAACTGACGATGCATCTCATATTGCTCATTTATTCTTTAAAGAGATTGTCCATTTGCATGGTATGCCTAGGACTATTGTTAGTGACAGAGATGTGAAGTTCCTGAGTTACTTTTGGAAGGTTTTGTGGTCCAAATTGGGCACTAGGTTATTATTCTCCACCACTAGTCATCCACAAAGTGATAGACAAACTGAGGTTGTCAATCGCACACTTGGCACTTTACTTCGGGCATTGATTAAAAAGAATCTTAAGTCTTGGGAGGAGTGCTTACCTCATGTTGAATTTGCCTACAATCGCACTGTGCATAGGCTTCAACCCCATGACCCCCCTTGATTTGGTGCCCTTACCTTCCTCTGAGCACACAAGTTTAGATGGGAAAAAGAAAGCTGAATTTGTGCGCAGGTTACATGAAGCCGTGAGAGCGAACATTGAGAAGCGTAAGTAGCAATACGTCCAGCAAGCCAACAAGCACCGTCGCAAGATGATTTTCGAGCGATTCCCCAAGCAACGTCACAGCAAATTATCCCCAAGGGGTGATGGACCATTTCAAGTGCTCCAAAGGGTCAATGACAATGCTTACAGACTGGAGCTCCCTGGGGAGTATAATGTTAGTGCAACCTTCAATGTCGCGGACCTAAGCCCATTTCTTGCCGAGGAGGGTCCAGATTTGAGGACAAATCCTTCACAAGAGGAGGGGACTGATGTGTGCATGGACCAGAGCCCAGTCCGAGTCCCATTGGGCCCAGTCACACGGGCGCGGGCCAAGCTCTTTAAATAATCCCTCCAAGCCCTTGTTCGAGTTGTCCAAGATCAACATGGAGCCCATAGACATATTGAAGGCTTGGAAAAGACAATCAAGCAACTTACACCTTGATCCAAGCCCATGAAGAATCAAGTGGGCCTTTTTGTTAGTCGGCCAAGTAGGGCCTTAGTCATTGTTATTTATTTTAGTTGGACTAGTTGCTTAGTAGAAGGCATGGGCCGGCCCATTTGGGAGCAAGATGGCCGACTTTCCCTTAGGGTTTCTTTAGGGTTTGCTTGTTACCTTTTTAGCCTATAAATAGGCTAGCTTTGTAAGGTTAAAGACACAAGTTTTATGAATAAAATTCTTAGTACTTTCATTTTCTTTCTAGAGAATTCGAGCCTTTAACTTGCTTTGGCAAGGGTTATTGAGCAATCTTGAGTCCTGTCCTTGATTGTTCATCCGACCTATTCCCCTGGAGTATTCACCTTCATCGGAGTGTCGTCTACCACCTAAGTCAAATCGTGTCGTCCGTTTGACTCTAGGTTCCGCAAACCAAGCATTGGACAACCTCGCTAGATCCTTGGGCAAACGTGCTACGTGTCTCGAATGTGTTGATCGAGGAACATATCACTTGGTCCCACCAAACTAGGGCGTAGTCGGTGAATTCAACGGTGGCAACTTTGACTTTTTGTTCCTTGCTATAATCGTAGCAGTCGAAGACCATTTCGATGCGGCATTCCCACTCCAAGTACGCCTCAGGGTCACTCTTGCCTTTGAACGCGGGTACTTGAATCTTAAGTCCCTTTAGTTCGTTCTTGGGAGTGTCCCTTCTAGGCTTCTCGGGTCGCTCCTCATCCTCACTAGCGGAGTAGTCTTCGCTATGTACCTCTTTGGTGCCATGGTTACTCCGGTTGTGGGAGCCTCGTGTGAGACTCCTGGACAACTCGTCAAAACGAGTGTGCAACTCCTCCATTTGTTGCTCACTGATTCGCCGGAGCTCATTCTTCATTGTGGCGAACAATAATGAGTGATCGGTGGTTGTTTGTTGTTGCTCCATGTCTTTCTTGATGCCCTGCAAAAGGTTAGTAACAAGCAAAGAAAGTGCAAGTATAACCTCACTTCACTCCCTTAGTGTATCACTCATGCTCGTGTATAGCACTCAAGTTGCTCTATTAGACTTACCAAGTACCTTTACCTGTTGGTTTGGGTAGTTGAGAAATGTTGCTCGAGTCCAATAATCGTCACCAACCGTTTTCCGCAAGAGTGAGCAAGAGTGAAGGACACAATTTGGGTGGTACTTTTGAGATGGAGTCGACGAATTTTGGAGGTTTATTGGGGGCGGACAAACGTGGAAAATAATGCTAAGAAGAAAACAAAACCCTAGATTCCTAAGATGTAGGAGTGGTTCCTAAAACGTAGGGGTGAAAGTAGGAGGGTTTCCTAAGGTGGATGAGAGAATCTAGGTGAATTTCCTAGAATAGATGAGAAAATGTAGGAGAATTTCCCAAAGTGGATGAGAAAATTTAGGTGAGTTTCCTAGAATAGATGAGAAAATGTAGGAGAGTTTCCTAAAGTGGATGAGAAAATTTAGGGAAGTATCCAAGAGTTATCCAAGTATCTTACTTAGTCTCCTAAACTAATTTGGAAAACAAGTTAGAGTTGGAAACTCCTTTGAAGGCCTCTCTTACGCAACTTCCTAATCCCTCTCCAAAACAGATTGGTTTCTTTTCTCCCTCAACCGAAAATTTCCAGAATTCTTCCCCCCTTAAAACCCTTCCCCAAGTCGGCTACACCCTTATAAAACTCACTTTCTCACGGCCGCAACTTGCTCTAAGCAATTCGGCTCTCACTACTCCAAGAAACAAGCAATTCGGCCTTCCCCCCTTCAAGACAGCTTTGGTTCTTGTTCCAAGACAATGGCTTCCCAAGACAACGCGAGTAATGTTACCCAAGACTCCCCCAAGTGACTTGCTCAAGAAACTCGCAAGAAATTTACTCCTAAAACAAGAAAGCCTCATATGGATGCAAGATCCTATAAGAAACTTTTTATTCGAAGAGAGGTGCAAGTCTTCAAGACTCAAGATGATGCGAGACGCGGAAGCAACTTCGGATCTAGAGGAACACGATGAAGATTGGATGGAGTTGAACCTAAACTTGGACCACTCAAGAACAGATTTAACGGTAGAGGACGCCACAATCAAGTATGTGTGCTTGATTGATAAGTCAAGAACAGCCTAGGATCAACTCTAGGATGTTCAACTTAGCTTTCACAAGCTAAGGGAATTTGCCACAAGGAATGGACGAAATTCTGGAAATTTTATTCAATACTCTCAAAAACTGAATGTAACATGCGGCTTGAGGCTATTAATAGCCGTGACTAAGACCTAATAAACTAGAAAGATAACAAGGAAATTTCGGCCAGGCCCTTGGGCCTCCACTTGACCGAAAGCTAGCCCAACTAACTATAGATCATAGGCCGCTATCTGGAGCTTGAACACTTGCATCTTCAATTGTAAGCAGCATTTTAGTAGTCGTGCAAGGATATTCCAACTCAATTCCTTCAATGGCTGGTTTCTCTTGGATTTGGATGGCACGTACCAAGGCTTGGAGGGACTCCTTGAATCTCTTAGCTCGTGCTCGTGTCACCGGGCCTAGGGGCACCTTCACAGGGTCTACTTGTACACTTTGGGTCTCGTGCTCAATCGCATCATTCCCCTCTTCTTGAAAAGGATTTGCCCTCAAATCGTACTCGTCCCCTACAATAAATGGATTTAGATCAGCAACATTGAATGTAGCACTAACATTGTACTCACCAGGCAGATCTAAGCGGTATGCATTATCGTTGATGCGCTCAATGACTTGAAAAGGCCCATCTCCTCTTGGTGACAGCTTGCTTTTCCGTTGGTTTGGAAATCTCTCCTTGCGCAAATGTAACCAGACCCAATCACCTGGTTCAAAGACAAGCTTGCGCCTGTGCTTATTAGCTTGTTGGACATATTGGGCCGTCCTCCTCTCGATATTGGTACGAACCTTGTCATGTAATGATCTCACGAACTCAGCTTTCTTCTTGCCATCTAAGTTCATATGCTCAGAAGAAGGTAATGGCAACAAATCTAAGGGAGTTAAGGGGTTCAAACCATACACAACTTCAAAAGGCGAGAATTGTGTAGCACTATGCACAGCCCTATTGTATGCAAACTCGACATGAGGTAGACACTCCTCCCATGACTTGATATTTTTCTTTATGATTGCACGTAGGAGTGTGGATAAAGTCCTATTGACTACCTCAGTTTGTCCGTCCGTTTGAGGATGACTAGAGGTAGAGAACAACAGTTTGGTTCCCAACCAACCCCATAAAGATTTCCAAAAATAGCTCAAAAACTTGACATCTCTATCAGATACTATAGTCCTAGGTATGCCATGCAAACGAACAACCTCTTTAAAGAATAAATCAGCAATGTGTAAAGCATCATCCGTCTTATGACATGCAATAAAGTGAGCCATTTTGGAGAACCTATCTACCACAACAAATATAGAGTCATGGCCACGCTTTGAACGAGGTAACCCAAGCACGAAATCCATGGAAATGTCAACCCAAGGTTGGTGAGGTATGGGTAAAGGAGTATACAAACCGTTTGGGTTGACCCGAGACTTAGCTTTGTGGCACACGCCACATCTTTCAACAATCCTCTCCACGTCCTTGCGCATGCGAGGCCAATGGAAGTGTTCCTGTAATACAGCTAATGTCTTGGTGACACCAAAGTGTCCCATTAGTCCACCACTATGTGACTCCTGAATAAGTAAGTTACGTATGGACCCTCGAGGAATGCACAACTTGGTAAGATAAAATAAGAACCCATCATGTACGAAGAATTTTTCAAAGTCAGATTTTCCCCAATTCGCATAAGCGTTCGTAAAATCCAAGTCATTCTTATACAACTCCTTCATGAGTTCAAAGCCTAGGAGTTTAGCATCTAAAGCAGTGAGCAAAATGTGTCTACGAGATAAAGCGTCAGCTACGACATTAGATTTACCTGTTTTGTATTTGATGACGTATGGAAAAGACTCAATGAAGGCTACCCATCGGGCATGTCGTTTGCTCAGCTTTTGTTGTTCTTTTAGGTGCTTGAGAGACTCATGGTCAGTTTTGATGACGAATTCCCGGGCACGTAGGTAGTGTTGCCATGTCTCCAAAGCACGTACAAGGGCAAACATCTCCTTGTCATAAGTTGAATAGTTGAGGACCGCGCCATTTAATTTCTCACTAAAGTAGGCAATCGGTCTCCCTCCTTGCATGAGTACGGCTCCTACTCCTACACCTGATGCATCACATTCCACTTCAAAAGTGAGATCAAAGTTAGGTATTGCAAGGAGTGGTGCATGTGTGAGTTTGTGTTTCAGCAATTGGAAAGCCTTATCTTGGGCTTCCCCCCAAAAGAACTTCTCGTTCTTCTTTAAGACTGCGGTAAGAGGTGCAGCGATGGTGCTAAAATCCTTCACAAAACGACGGTAGAAGCTTGCTAATCCATGAAAGCTGCGCACATCACTTACTGAGGTAGGTGTTGGCCACTCTTGGATGGACTTAATCTTCTCTTCATCTACGTGAATGCCCTGCGCACTTACAACATATCCTAGAAACACAACACGATCAGTGCAAAATGTGCACTTCTTAAGGTTGGCATATAGCCTTTCCCTTCGAAGTACTTCAAAGATGGCTTTGAGGTGCTCAAGGTGTTCCTCTAAGCTTCTGCTATAAATCAGAATATCATCAAAGTAAACCACTACAAATTTCCCAAGAAAAGGTCTCAAAACATGGTTCATTAAACGCATGAAGGTACTAGGTGCATTAGTTAAACCAAATGGCATTACTAACCACTCGTATAGACCATGTTTAGTTTTGAAAGCGGTTTTCCACTCATCTCCCTCTTTCATTCTTATTTGGTGGTAACCACTTTTCAAATCAATTTTAGTAAATATAATGGCACCATGCAATTCATCTAACATATCATCTAACCTAGGGATAGGGTGACGATATTTTACCGTGATTGCATTGACTGCTCGACAGTCGGTGCACATTCTCCACGCTCCATCTTTCTTTGGCACGAGAATCACTGGTACAGCGCATGGACTTAGACTTTCTCTAGCCCAACCTTTCCTTAGCAATTCCTCCACTTGCCTTTGCAATTCCTTTGTTTCCTCAGGACCCATTCTATAGGCTGGTTTGTTAGGCAATGGTGCTCCAGGAATGAGATCGATTTGGTGCTCGATTCCCCTTAGTGGTGGTAGTCCATTAGGTACATCCTCAGGAAATTTGTCCTCAAATTCCTGCAAGAGAGGTAAAATAGTAGAAGGCAAGGAGTCAGTGGATATGGATGAAATGACCAACTCTTCTTTGCACACAAGCATAAGTAAGAGTTGGTTGGAAGACAAAGCTCGCCTTACATCTTTGGCTTTTGCTAGCAAGCTTAGCTTCCCCTTATTTTCTTCTCTCATAGCCGACCCACTTGTTGCCTTTTTCTTCCCTAGGGGTTCGGCCCTTCTCTCTCCTTTTTCTTCCTCACTTTTCTCTCGCTTTTTCCTCTCAAGTTCTAGCTCATACTCCTTTTGGAGCCTCATTTGATCTTCATACACTTGTTTTGGGGTGAGAGGTACAAGTGTCACCTTTCTATTGCAATGAGTAAAGACATATTTATTAACTCTTCCCTTGAATTCGACATCGCGATCATATTGCCAAGGCCGTCCAAGAATGAGGTGACTTGCTTGCATTGGCACGACATCACAAGTAACCTCGTCTTCATACTTGCCAATTCGGAATGGCACTTTCACTTGTCTAAACACACATATTTCCCCTTCATTGTTCAACCATTGAAGGCGATAAGGTCTTGGATGTTTGATAACTTGGAGCCCTAGCATTTCTACCATGAGTAGACTAGCGACATTGGCACAACTCCCACTATCAATAACAACACTACACACCATATCCTTGATATGACACCTTGTGTAGAAAAGGTTGTCCCGTTGTACCTCCATTTCCTCCTCTTTGGCGCGGGTAGTGAGGACCTTTCGAACCACTAGGCATCCAATCTCCTCATGCGTAGGTATCTCCTCACTCGATTCATTCTCTTCCTCTTCTAGAGGTGGCATCCCCTCGTACTCCTCTTCCTCATCTGATACAATTTCCCCATTTGGCAACATCAGCATGGTCCTTTGGCTGGGGCATTGAGAAGCGATGTGGCCAAATCCTTGACACTTAAAGCACTTGGTGTCTCGACCACGTGGTTGGGAAGCTGCATTATTAGCCTTAAAGTTAGGCTTGGGCGTCGCCTTGGAAGGGAGGCCATTCGGCCTTGGAGGGTAAGAAGGAGCTGCGGCTTTCTCCTCCCTTTTTGGTTGAGAAGTGCGCCAATTTCCAGCTTGATAAGTAGTGCTTTGTCGCGCCGTACCCCTCCTCTTGAGGCGCCGTTCAATTGTAACCGCCTTCTCGAGCATTTCATTCATGTCGAGGTAGTGTTGGAGTTCCACTACTTCGGCAATCTCGGGCCTCAATCCATGTAGAAAATGAGCCATAGTGGCCTCTCCATCTTCACGCAAATCCGCCTTCATGATGGCCATTTCCATCTCCTTGTAATAATCCTCAACTGACATGGACCCTTGGTTGAGAGCTTGTAGCCGACGGTGTAGATCTCGGCTATAGTAGCTCGGAACGAATCTTTTTCTCATCAGACTCCTCATTTCCTCCCAAGTTTCCACAGGTCTCTCACGATTTCTCCTTCGGCTTAGTCTAAGTTGGTCCCACCAAATGGAGGCGTAGTCAGTGAATTCTACGGCTGCTAGTTTCACCTTTTGCTCCTCCGTATAGGTGTGGCATTCATAGACTAACTCAATTTTTCGTTCCCATTCCAAGTACGCCTCGGGATCCGACTTGCCTTGGAATGAGGGAATCTTGAGTTTGACACCTTTAATGGTGTCGTCTCCTCGACGTTGGAACCTTTGATCATTTTGGTACCTTCCCTCAAATGCTTCCTCTTCATCGTTTGAGTATGCCGATTCTTTGCCCTTACTCGGGGTAGGTGGAGGTCTCGAGTTCTCCAACTGATCAATTCGATCATGCAATGGCTCAATTTCATTCTTAAGCAATCGTTTGAACTCCCTCATCATGGCTTCCAACTGTAATTTGATGTCCATGGTTTGTTCACCAACTCCACTAGACATATTTAGTCCACCTGCAAAACAAATAAACAAAACGAGTTCCTCTCTCTTTTTTTTTTTAATACGATGAATAGGTCACTCACACTCGTGTTTCACTCAAGTGTATCACTCTCTAATAATCTTACCAAGCAATTCCTTGGCTTGCTAGTTGCTCGAGTTGAACAAACCAGGCATCACCGCAGTGTACGTTCTTGACTAGTCAACAGGTGACACACAAGCTAGTAGCAATAAAATGGAGTTGAATGACTGAAGACCTAGACACGACTCAAGACTTAGAATATAGTTGGACAATAACTAACGACGCAAAAGAAAGTAAGACAATTAACTTGAATGCTGAAATTTTGAAAATCCTAGAAAACTCTACCCGAAACCCAATTTTCTGGAATTTGTTGAGCTGCTGGTCCGTGGTCTTTTTGGTAAGGGTTTTGGAGTATTTTGGGTGGCCTTATGCTGCTCAAATAATGGGCAATCTACTACCTAAAAGTCAGCCCAATCGGGTGTCACAATTGCTCCAACAGTTTTAGGGAAATTCAAGAATTCAAGATTCGGAAATTGGAAAGTGTGATCTGATTTGGACACTTGGGGTTGTCAAGGATTGGAAACCTTGGAGTTTGGTCAGATTTGGGAGTCCCAAGTGGTTCAAATTCGAAATTTTGGGGCTGGTCAGATTTTGCACCAACTTTGGTAAAGTTGTAGGCTGTCAAGAATTGGAGGTTGTTCAGATTTGGAAGTCCAAGTTTGAATCAGATTTTGGTGGCTTGAAGGCTGACCAAGACTTGGGCTGTTCAAATTTGGAAGTCCAAGTTTGAATCAGATTTGGTAAAACTTGTAGGCTGACAAGGATTGGAGGTTGTTCAGATTTGGAAGTCCAAGTTTGAATCAGATTTGGTAAAACTTGAAGGCTGGTCAAGAGTTGGAAACTAGAGCCGTCTTTCTTGAAAATTTTTTTTTTGACTTCTGTTGGGGTGTTTTCACACAATAACCAGCTAGTTTAGACCACAATCTCACAGCAATTAACGTAAACAACTTGGACAGATTTGGTTTCAAGATCAAAGTTCCATGAAAACAAGAACACGGTTGAAGGTTTATTTTAGGTTTCAAGACTGCCAAGATTAACCTCTTTGATCCAAGAAGCTCAAGACTTCCCCAATAAGGTTTTGATGTTCGAGTTTTGCAAAGCAACAACACAAAGGTTCAAGAAACAAGTGCAAACAGATTTGGTATCCCAGCAAATTAATTCCAGCAACGACTCAAGGGAATGTCAATAAGGTATGCATCACAATAGTTTTTTTTTTTTTTTTGGATTTAAACAGAACATAAACACAAGACAAAACTGGACAGAAAATTTCGGACAACAACTAAACAACAAAGACAGATTTCTGACAAGGAAACAACCAAGACAGATTTAGGACTTGACAAACCCGAGCACTTGAGCTACGAATTTAGAAGACTAAAACAGATCTAAAAACAATAAAAAAGGATATTCGTGATACCTCTAACCAGCTCTGATGCCAGCTGATGCGAGACGCGGAAGCAACTTCGGATCTAGAGGAACACGATGAAGATTGGATGGAGTTGAACCTGAACTTGGACCACTCAAGAACAGATTTAACGGTAGAGGACGCCACAATCAAGTATGTGTGCTTGATTGATAAGTCAAGAACAGCCTAGGATCAACTCTAGGATGTTCAACTTAGCTTTCACAAGCTAAGGGAATTTGCCACAAGGAATGGACGAAATTCTGGAAATTTTATTCAATACTCTCAAAAACTGAATGTAACATGCGGCTTGAGGCTATTAATAGCCGTGACTAAGACCTAATAAACTGGAAAGATAACAAGGAAATTTCGGCCAGGCCCTTGGGCCTCCACTTGACCGAAAGCTAGCCCAACTAACTATAGATCATAGGCCGCTATCTGGAGCTTGAACACTTGCATCTTCAATTGTAAGCAGCATTTTAGTAGTCGTGCAAGGATATTCCAACTCAATTCCTTCAATGGCTGGTTTCTCTTGGATTTGGATGGCACGTACCAAGGCTTGGAGGGACTCCTTGAATCTCTTAGCTCGTGCTCGTGTCACCGGGCCTAGGGGCACCTTCACAGGGTCTACTTGTACACTTTGGGTCTCGTGCTCAATCGCATCACAAGATGGTTAAGAACCTCAAGAATCTCAAAGGGTAGTACAAGTGATCAAGGCTCAAGATGATCAAGATTTCCAAGAAGAGGTTGGCCAAAACTTTTGAGTTTCTTCTTTTTTTGTTTATTCGAATTTCTGGTTGGCTTAGAAACACAATGTAATGGCTGTTGTTTTGGCAATAAAAGAGACACGTTCTTCCTTGTTCGGCCCTTGGTTCCACTCGAATGTTTCTTCTTGCCTTTCTTTTTTTTTTCTGTTTTCGTTTCTATTTTTTTTTTCACAACAACTTGGCCGAACTGGTGTAAAATCCCAGAAATATGGTCAGCCCCTCAACACCCAATAACACACAACCCAACTTCCTCAACTAGCAAGATTTCTTCAAGACTCTCAAGAATTTCAAGTTAGTAATCAAGAACTTCAAGAAACCTTAAGACCTTGTAGTTTTTCTTCAAGATTCCAACACCAAACAAGTTTAACCACAAAACCAATTTAGGAAGCTACGTAAACAACTTAGATAAACAATTGAACTCTTGGATAGATGTGACAACCAAAGGAAAACCCTAGCCGCGCAAAACCCTAGCCGCACCTTTTTTCTCTCTTTTCTTGTTTTTTTTTTGTAGTTTCGGCTAGGACCAAAAGCTAGGTAGAATTGATGCAACAAGAGTACCAAAATCTGGTCAGATTAGAGCTAGCAACAGACGCACAACTTTGGGCAGAATTGGGGTGCACAACGAACAAGTTCGCGACTCAAAATACTACCAAGTGACGGCCAGATTCGTAGCACTACTTGGTCAGAAATTTTTCCACCAAGCTGTGGCTCAATCAAGGTCAGATTGGTGACAATCTACAACCAGAATTTAGAAGCAATACGACACACAAGTAGCAGATAGAATTTTCAATGAAACGACGCAACAAGGGCCAAGACACTACACGGTTAGAAAAAATTTTTTTTTTTGTTTGAAAGGATGCAAACAAGATATGGACAGATTGGACACGACAACAATAAGCAACTAAACGGACAGAATTGAACAACTAAGTCACGCCTGATTTGATGCAACAAAACACAAAATTGCGGACATAATTTTTTTTTTTTGACACAAGGCAGCGAAACTTAAGACAAAATAACAGATATAAAGGAAGGTACCTCAACCAAAGCTCTGAAGCCAACTGATACGTTCCTCGATCAACTCGTTTCGAGACACATAGCACGTTTGCCCAAGGATCTAGCGAGATTGTCCTACATTTGGATTGCGGGACTTTAAACCAACACGGACGGCGGCACGCTTGGATTAAAGTGGTAAAACAACACTCCGATGAAGGTGAATACTCCAGGGGAATATGTGACGACCCCACCTCCCCCTAAGGCGTACCAAAGGGTTCGGCGGACCGCCTGCCCAGCTCTCGCCAGGACTCACTTACAAGCTCACGCGAGTCACGTACAAACACAATCCATGAACCATGAATAGCATTCCCAATTCAAGCTTATAATATACATGGATAGGAATCAGGGTACAAAGTCTCGATATACTCAAACTAGTTGAGAGCGTGTACAACCCAAGTACAAAACAATCTATTCGAGGAATAGCGCGAGTACAAGTCAAAATTCAAAACAAAGTCAAAAGCAACTAGACTACGCTAGCCTTTACACATCTCATGCTTCGCTCGTACCCCTGTAAGGAAAACAAAACTAATGGGGTGAGCCAAAGCTCAGTGAAGTTCCAAATATCAAATTGGCCAACCAATCAAGTGATAGCATAGTGATAGTGAAATAGCGTGCAAACAAGTCAAATCAGGGAAATAGTACTTCAGCTAGCCAAGTAATATCAGGTTCGCATTTATATATAAGGATACAGAAACTCATATCTCAGCTCCATTCCAGCTTGATCAATAGGTAGTTGACACTCCGTCAACTTTCAAGTCATAACAAGTCCAAAATAAAACTCCACTACACGCCAATCTCCGTCCACCAATCAACCCTCTTCCCTGGGCCCGCAAGCCACACGAAACACAGGTGGTAATACTCGAGTATACCGTTTAGTTGAGGAGGTAACACTTTACCCGACATTACTAGTGACCCAGGGTTCGTTATCTAATCGACCAGGTCCTTGCCGGCTCGACTCGATTAACTAGCCACAGGGTTTCTGGAATTTCAGGCAAGACATATCTCAAGTGCATGTAGAGCAAGTCAAGTGTAATTAATAGCAAGAACAAGTCATATTAGGGCAAGTGTGGTAAAGTACACCCTTGCCCTATCATTCATTTTCATGTAATCATACAAGTCAAGTAATGAACACATGTATCAAGTACAATCGGACATTTGGAAGCACTCACCAAAATATAGTGCTTCAAGTATTCACGTTCAATTATACTCCAGGTTTGGAGTCCAGATCTGCGATAAAAATTCAGTTTGAGAACTTTGAAACACGGGTAGGATTCGAAACTTAAACGTTCCGTTCATTAAGAATCGACCAATTGAAATTCATTTGGAAGATATTCGTGAAATACTTGCTCGCTTTTCAAATCGTAAGGTTTTGTAGCATATATACTTGGAAATAACACTCGAGTTGAAAGTACAAGGAAATACAAGTTTACATTGGCCATTATATCTTTTCCTCAAGGGTACAAGTTCGGCTAGGTTTTAACGTATAACCCTCGAACCAAGATAGCCAAAATCCTAGGTGGCTCAAGTACTATTCATCTTAACTCGACCCAAGTGGCAAGTGCATTTCTATAGCCCTCGAGCATAAATTTGGGCAGCATGCCCTTTGTGTTTACCTAATTTCCAGCCATTTATGGCTTCACTCTTACTCAATCCAACCCAAATTTATACACAGAACAAATCCATTTCAATAGCCGTTCAATAGGCTCAAGACAATACAAGGACAAAATCCAACCAATAACAAGTGCGGAAATGAACTTAACATAAGACAGATTTGACGAGTTTTTGCGGGAATAACATACCCAAGGCTATGCTTATCGGATTGATATGCAGCTTATACCATTTCGAAGCTAAGACGAAGGCTACAACTTTCATGAAGAGCACTTATTCTAATTTTCAGTGCAACCTGGTCAAATCCCCAACTCACATAACCTGGTTTCAACTATTTGGCTAATCAACCGCACTGCATTCAGGTGACCATATCTCAGTCTACCAAGGTCCATTTAAGGCGTTCTTGGTGGCGTTACAAAGCTAAGATAGGGCACTGAAACTTTCATGTTTTGGTGAATGGCTAAATCCAAACAGATTATAGTGAATAAACGCAATTAAATAGACTAAACTGTCCATGCGGAACTCTGGAATATAACCCAGATCAGCGAGGGTATTTTCATCTTTTCACAAGCTACGTTGCTCTAATTGAGCTGAAATTTTGTGGGCAACTATAAAATACCATTCTCTACAACTTTCATGTTTTAACCTAAGGCCAATTCGGCCTCTATCATGAGGCAACAAAACCAGACAGAAAGGGGAAAAATTTTCCAGAAATCTGGAATTTTCAGTTTTCAGTGCAACCTTCCTTGATTTCTTACTTCCAACACTACCAAAGCCCCTTATTTATATATACAACATATACTAACTATACAACAAGTTTAGGCAGAGATTTATTAAACCCTAACTTGCATATATCATCCAAAAATCATCACATCCACTTGCATATCTTGTAATCAAGCCAAAACATGAACTAGATGACATCTTAAACCAAAATTTAAAAGACCAAAAACCATAATGAGATCTTATACCTCAAAGACAAGCTTGGAAGAGTGATACTCCACCTCCTTTGGAAATTTTTTTTGTTTGCGCTAGCTTCTTAAGCCCACAACTAGCACTTTAATCGGTTTGGAAGTTTGATTTCTCACTTGGATAGCTAAGATCAAGAAGAAGAAAGTTGTTCTTGTTCTCTCTTTTCTCTCTCTCTTTGGTCGGCCAAGCTACTGAAATAATGAAGAGGAAAGGTGCAAAAATTGGGATAAGAAGGATGGTTACTCTTTTGGTCAAGAAACTCTTAGGTGGCGACACTTGTCGCCACCACCACCTTTCATTTTTCTCTTTCTTTTCCTTGTTATTTTGAGCCCTAAATTTCGGTCAAACTAGCTGGCAAATGAGAAGATATTTTGCTCATGTATTCATGAGCTTGTATGGTTAAAAAAAATGGTGGCCAAGTGGTGCGTTCAATCGGTAGTGCGCGGGACCCGCCGGTTCGCGCCGTTTTTCTTAAAAACATACATACTAAGGGTTTTTACTTCCTATTCACTAACCTTATCTCAGTGCTCCTAATCATATTTTATTTCTTAGTTAAAAGTCACTTTTAATCACCAAATTTGATCCTTGCTCCGTTCCGAAAATTCATCCGGCGAAAAATCGCGAAAACCCTAATTTGCTCTAATCTTGAAACCGAAGAGTGAAACCCTACTTTCTAGGTTTATTTACTCTTATTGTGGAACAATTGGGTAGTAGGGCTTTAATAATAATAATTTTCAAATAAAAGGCATTTTTGAGGAAAAATGTAAGAAATTTGCGGGTCCTCACACTCTCTCCCCCTTAAAAGAATTTCGGCCTCGAAATTCATACCTTTCGTTGTGATCAGATCGGGATATTTTTCTCGCATGTCCTTTTCTAGCTCCCAGGTTGTTTCTTCCACTTCATGATGCTTCCATAGAACCTTTACTAAAGGAATCTGCTTGTTTCTCAGATCCTTCACCTTTCGATCCAATATTTGAATAGGTCGTTCTTCATAGGCTAAGGACTCATCGAGTTCAACGTTTTCGGGTGGCAAAATGTGAGTCGAATCCGGATGGTATTTCTTAAGTAAAGAAACATGAAAAACGTCATGGATCCTAGACAAACTAACTGGTAACTCAAGTCGATAAGCCACATTTCCTATTCGCTGAAGTACATTGAAAGGTCCTATATATCGTGGTTGCAACTTTTTCCCTTTTCCTGATCTAATCTTTCCCTTCAATGGGGTGATCCGAAGGAACACTTTATCCCCTATCTCAAACTCCAAATCCTTCCTCCTATGATCAGCATAACTTTTCTGACGGCTTTGGGCTGTTTGAAGTCTCTGGCGGATCACCTTTACCCTTTCATAGGCTTCCTCAACCCATGGTATTGTGGCCGGATCTATAATTTTTCTCTCCCCTACCTCATCCCAATGGATTGGGGATCGACACCGTCGTCCATACAAGGCTTCATATGGGGTCATTTGAATAGTGAAATGATAACTATTGTTATATGCAAATTCAACCAGGGTCAAGTATTGACTCCAACTTCCTCCAAAGTCCGCAATACAAGCTCTCAGCATATCCTCAAGAGTTTGAATAGTTCTCTCAGATTGTCCATCAGTTTGCGGGTGATACGCTGTACTATAACTCAACTTAGTTCCTAGAGCCTCTTGCATTTTCTGCCAGAATCGGGATACAAATCTAGGGTCTCTATCAGATACAATGCTCATTGATACCCCGTGTAGTCTCACCACTTCATCCATATAAAGTTTAGCAAGTTTCTCCAAGGAATATTTCATATTTACTGGCAGAAAATGTGCAGTCTTAGTTAATCGATCCACTATCACCCAAATTGCATAATGCCCCTTTTGTGTTCGTGGCAATCCTGATACAAAATCCATCGTTATGTGCTCCCATTTCCATTCAGGGATCTCTAAAGGCTGTAGCAGACCTGACGGCTTTTGATGCTCAGCTTTTACTTGTTGGCACGTAAGACACTTTTGCACAAACTGGGCAATCTCCGCCTTCATATTCTCCCACCAATACAGACTTCTAAGATCTCGGTACATTTTATTATTCCCTGGGTGCACCGTATACCTAGAACGGTGTGACTTCTCCAAAATCTCCTTCCTTAACTCCTCATCCCTAGGTACAACGACACGATTTCGAAACTTCAAGATTCCCTCAGGGCTTAAGTT
Source organism: Coffea arabica (assembly GCF_036785885.1). Taxonomy (NCBI): domain Eukaryota; kingdom Viridiplantae; phylum Streptophyta; class Magnoliopsida; order Gentianales; family Rubiaceae; genus Coffea; species Coffea arabica. The sequence goes on along the minus strand of NC_092320.1, from coordinate 41,311,343 downwards.
AAAATTAGGTAACTCTTCTTTCTTCACCTTCTCCACCCACTTTTGCACTATTGGATCCTTCACTTGGCCCTCTTTGATCCGCTCCATCAATGCCGATTTCACTTTAATATTCCCAAAAATCACCTTCTGGGGTTCCAAACAAGGTCTCCACTCACATACATCTTCCAATAGGCTCCACTCTCTCACTATGGAACTTGCTAGTTGAGCCTTCCGGCTTAAAGCATCTGCTACCACATTGGCCTTTCCAGGATGGTAGTTAATTGTACAATCATAATCCTCTAAAAATTCTACCCACCGACGTTGTCTTAGATTTAACTCCTTATGAGAAAACAGATACCTAAGGCTCTTATGATCCGTATAAACCTCGAAAGTTACACCATAGAGATAATGTCGCCATTTCTTCAAAGCGAATACTACAACTGCAAGCTTCAAGTCATGGGTCGGATAATTCTGCTCATGAGGTTTTAATTTTCGAGACGCATAGGCAATTACATTCATATTCTGCATCAATACGCACCCTAGCCCTTCTTTTAAAGCATCGGTATAAACCGTATAACTATCATTCCCACTGGGCAAAGCTAAAACTGGTGCTATAGTCAATTGTTTCTTAAGCTCTTGGAAACTACTTTCACACTTAACATCCCAAATATACTTTCCTTGTTTCTTGGTCAAGTTAGTCAAGGGTCCCGCAATTCTCGAGAAGTTCTTTATAAATCTACGGTAGTACCCTGCTAAGCCTAGAAAACTTCGCACCTCTGAGGGATTTTCTGGCCGTTTCCATTTGGCCGTTTCCACAGCTCCACTTTTGCCGGGTCTACAGCAAGGCCGTCTTTTGAAATTATGTGACCAAGGAACGCCACTTTTTCCAACCAAAATTCACACTTACTGAACTTAGTGACCAGTTGGTGCTCTCTTAGGGTTTGCAATACTATCCGCAAATGTTGTTCATGCTCCTCCCTTGACTTTGAATATACTAGGATATCATCAATGAACACCACTACAAACCTATCCAAGTAAGGTTTGAACACTCGATGCATTAAATCCATGAATGCCGCTGGGGCATTGGTTAAACCAAAAGACATCACTGCGAACTCAAAATGCCCATAAACGCCGTTTTTGGCACATCCTCCTTTCTAATTCTCAATTCATAATACCCTTGTCGCAGGTCCAACTTAGAAAACACTACAGCCCCTTGTAACTGATCAAACAACTCATCGATGTGGGGCAAGGGATATTTATTCTTAATAGCTACTGCATTCAGCCCTCGATAGTCAATACACAACCTCAAACTTCCGTCCTTCTTTTAAACATATAACACTGGAGCTCCCCACGGGGACTCGCTCTCATGTATAAACCCTTGTTCTAGCAAGTCCTGTAATTGCACCTTTAACTCCTTAAGTTCAGCAGGTGCCATACGATAAGGGGTTTTCGAAATAGGAGTTGCTCCGGGTACTAGGTCAATCTCCCTTTCGGGTGGCAGAGACTCCAACTCCTCCGGAAATACGTCCGGGTATTCACTAATTACTGGCATGTCTTCCAATTTAATCTTTTCTCCTGGGGTATTAATTAGAAAAGCAAGGTAACCGCGTGTCCCATGACTAAACAATTTCCTAGCCCTTATGCCCGAGATAAGCGCATAAGAGGCTATCATACCCCTCACGTCTAGCTTTAGAGTTGCCTCCCCCGGTATACAAAATTCGACCACTTTCATCTTACAGTCTACTCGAGCATGATAATGAGCTCGCCAATCCATACCTAGAATGACATCATACCCCTTGATGACTAGACTAATGAGGTCAACTATCAATTTCCGTTCACCAACCCAAATATCACAATTCCTATATGATACGAATGCACGGATCTAGACGAACAATCAAGTTGAAAAGGTGGCACGTATGACCCCTCTAAACCCCGAGTTGATGAACTAAGATGAATCTCAACCCAACAACTAACGATTTAGTGAACCAACGGTCTGGGTAGAAGAACGCCACAATCAAGGAGTATACTTGATTGATAAGTTCAATTTGAATAACTCAAAAAAACTCTCAAGTATTCAAGCAAAGCTCTCTTGGAAGAGAAAAGTGAATAAACTCACAAATATTATGTAATTTCTGACCCCCTTAAGAAGGAGGAAGTATGACTATTTATAGCCTTTACAAGCATTAACCCTAATCCCAAAATTGACTAAACTAACCCTACCAATTAATGACAAGGATTCGGCCAGCCCTAAGTTCATAATGGACTGACTTTAACTAATATTTAACTATAAAAAAAGATAAATAATAGAACTAGCTTAACCCTTCCTTAAGCGTGACCGCTAGGTGAGGGCACGCCTAACTAGCAACAGGCGCTGGAGGGTCTTCTACTTGGAACAATGTGTAAAGTTTTGAATCTTCATTCTCCAAGCCTTCAATAATCTTTAAATCATCTCCAATGCGGCCTTGGATTGTACTCACAAGGGCTTGTAAAGATTCACGCATCTTCTTGGCACGAGCTCTTGTGACTGGACCGCTTGGTACTTGAATGACTTGTGCAACTTGTGTTTGACCAGCCTTGAGCCCTTCATCAATCCCCTCCTCTTGAAGGCGATTTGTCCCCAAATCAAGCTCGTCATCTGCATGAAAAAGACTCAAGTCAGCCACATTGAATGTAGCATGTACTGCATACTCACCTGGAAGGTCAAGTTTGTAGGCATTGTCATTGATGCGCTCCACAACTTGAAATGGGCCATCACCTCGTGGAAGGAGTTTGTTGCGCCTTTGGTTTGGAAAACGCTCCTTTCTCATGTGTATCCAAACCCAATCACCTGGTTCAAACACCATCTTGCGACGTACCTTGTTGGCACTTTGAATGTATTGAAGGGTACGTTTCTCAATATTAGCTCTAGCTTTGGTATGCAAATCCCGCACGAACTCGGCCTTTTTCTTACCATCTAGGTTAACTCTCTCAGAAATAGGTAAAGGAGACAAGTCTAAAGGTGTGAGAGGGTTAAATCCATAAACAATTTCAAAAGGTGAAAATTGAGTAGAAGTATGCACAGTGCGATTATATGCAAATTCAACATGAGGCAAGCAATCTTCCCAAGATGTAATGTTCTTTTTAATAATTGCTCGCAACAATGTAGATAAAGTCCGATTAACCACTTCAGTTTGTCCATCAGTTTGTGGGTGACTAGAAGTAGAAAAAAGTAATTTAGTCCCTAGTTTACACCACAAAGTTTTCCAAAAGTAGCTAAGGAACCTTACATCCCTATCAGAAACAATGGTACGAGGTACCCCATGTAAACGCACTATGTCTCTAAAGAATAAATCAGCCACATGTTTAGCATCATCAGTTTTATGGCAAGGAATGAAGTGAGCCATCTTTGAGAAACGATCAACTACCACATAAATGGAATCATGCCCTTGTCTAGTTCTGGGCAATCCAAGGACAAAGTCCATAGACAAATCTACCCAAGGTTCATGTGGAATGGGTAAAGGAGTGTAGAGTCCATAAGGATGTACCTTTGATTTTGCTTGGTGACAAGTTACACACCTTTGTGTATGCCTCTCGACATCCCTCTTCATGCGAGGCCAGTAGAAATGCTCTTGGAGAATTGACAAGGTCTTGGCCACTCCAAAATGTCCCATGAGGCCTCCACCATGAGCCTCTCTAACCAACAAAAGTCGCATGGAGCACATTGGAATACATAGTTTACCTTTGTAGTACAAGAACCCCTGTGACATAGAATAATGCTCACGAGTAACTTGTGGCAAGGTTGTGAAAATCTCACCAAAGTCTAGGTCAGCTGCATATAAATCCTTAATGAATTCAAAGCCAAGCAACTTAGTGTCTAATGTAGTGATTAGTGTATACCTTCTAGAAAGTGCATCAGCCACTACATTAGTCTTTCCAACCTTATATTTGATGACAAAAGCAAAACTATCAATGAAAGCTACCCACCTCGCATGCCTTTTGCTCAATTTGGTTTGTGATTTGATGTGTTTGAGCGATTCATGATCAGTGTGGAGTATGAATTCCCGAGGTCTGAGGTAGTGTTGCCAAGTTTGGAGAGCTCGCACCAAGGCCATCAACTCCTTGTCATAAGTTGAGTAGTTCAACGAAGCATCGTTCAACTTCTCACTAAAGTAGGCCACTGGTTTCCCCTCTTGAATTAGCACAGCTCCAATACCTACACCAGAAGCATCACACTCTACTTCAAAAGCCTTGTCAAAATTAGGTAAACTTAATACAGGTGCATGTGTGAGCTTATGTTTAAGTAACTGGAAAGACTTAGCTTGTTATTCTTCCCATTGGAACGGCACATTTTTCTTGATAATGGCTGTAAGTGGGGCAGCAATGGTGCTGAAATCCTTGACAAAGCGTCTATAAAAGCTTGCCAAGCCATGAAAACTCCTTACCTCACTTACACTGGTTGGAATTGGCCACTCATTTATGGCCTTCACCTTTTCTTGGTCAACTCGTATTCCCTGTTCACTCACAACATAACCTAGGAAGACAAGTTGGTTAGTGCAAAAAGTACACTTCTTAAGGTTAGCATAGAGGCTTGCCTTTCGAAGTGCATCTAAGACCATTCGTACATGCACAACATGCTCTTCTGCACTCTTACTATAGATCAAAATGTCATCAAAGTAGACTACCACAAATTGGCCAATAAAAGAACGCAAAACATGGTTCATTAACCTCATGAAGGTACTAGGTGCATTAGTTAAGCCAAAAGGCATGACTAACCACTCATACAGACCATGTTTTGTTTTAAATGCTGTTTTCCACTCATCCCCTTCTTTCATGCGTATTTGGTGATAACCACTTTTCAAGTCATTCTTAGTAAATATAATAGCACCATGTAACTCATCAAGCATGTCATCTAATCGAGGTATGGGATGGCGATACTTTACCGTTATGGCATTTATGGCTCTACAACCGGTGCACATCCTCCATCCTCCATCTTTCTTTGGCAGCACAAGGACTTAGACTCTCTTGAATCCAGCCCTTACTAAGCAAGTCTTCTACTTGCCTTTGTTGCTCCTTAGTTTCCTCCGGATTAGTCCTATATGGTGCCTTATTTGGAAGGGAAGAGCCAGGAACGAAATCAATTTGATGTTCAATTCCCCTCAAAGGTGGTAACCCATTAGGTATATCCTCAGGGAATACATCTTGGTACTCCTGTAAAAGGTTAGCAATAGCACTAGGCAAGGAAGCTCCAAGTTCATTAGTGAGCAAAGACTCTTTACAAAACAAGATAAGCAAAATCTGGTTAGAGTGCAAAGCCTTTCTCACATCTCTAGTTCTAGCAAGCATGATGGATTTTCTCTCCTTTTTTCCTTCAATGGCCGATTGTGAAGTGTCAATTTTATGAGAAGATGGTTCGGCCATTTTGCTCTTTGTATCATGCAAATTTTTCTTTTTAATGTCACAATGCATGTCATATTCCTTTTGCAACCCAATTTGGTCCTCATGCACTTGTTGAGGTGTAAGAGGTGCAAGTGTGATTGATACGAACGTCGTCAACCTTGTGACGAAACCCGTAAAAGATTAGTTTCAGGATAGACAAGAGGACACCAAGTTTGAAGCGGATGACCTCAACCCGTTAATCACGTGGTTAACGAACCTTGGTATAATGGTAGAACACGCCACAACCTAGTGCGATTCTAGATTGATAAGTCACGAACACCTAGAGAAATTCTAAGGTATTCAAGAAGCCTTGGAGAAACCAAGAAAACTCTCAAAATCTAATTTATTGATTGAATGCCTAAACCATTGGAAGTGTGGGCTATTTATAGTCTTATATAGAGATGAACAACTAAATGTGGAACTAGTCTAGAGTTGTGGTCTTGACTAAGACTAACAATTGTAGGCTTGACTATTTCCATAAGACTAAGAATTGTGGGCTTGACCAAACCTTATGAGGTCATTGCTTAGGTAAATAACCTTATGAGGTCATCGCTTAGGTAAATAAAGCAAGGCTATGGACCATAAAGCCCTTATTACAAACGACTTAACTAAAACAATAATTGTGATTAGATGGGCAGACGACTTGAGCTTATAAAGCGTGCCCACGCCTTATAATGACTTTGCTGCGATGAAGCTGAATGAACTGCTCGAGCTCGTGTAATCCAATGGCATAGCTTAACTCGTATCATTCCCCTCCTCTTGAAAGCAATTTGCCCACAAATTGAAACATGAATGATGATAAGAAAAGTTACATGCCGTCGAGTCAATTTTGTTATGATTACCACAAGTTTCATCCAATGCATAAACCACTTGCTAAGCTGGAAAGTAAACCTTGTTGAACTTTGAATCTCACGACCCAGCTTCAATGTATGCCCAACTTGATCGCTTATGATCATGTGGTAAGGATCCTCAAAGTGATGCGATGTAGATCCTATGAAACCAGACTCCTCAAACTTGAATAAGCTTGCAAAGTATGGAAGCTGACTTGGTGAAGTTGGAGCTTCAAGTGGACTAGGTACAAGATGAACATAGGTATTGTAGTGACCATTGAAGACCTTGCTCCTTGTGTAAACTCGTGGAACGTGGTCGATTCTAATGTCTTGAGGGTACACATAGTTTGATCCTCCAAAGACGTGAACAGCGTTGAAATCATCCGATTCCATGAATGGGAACCAAATTGATCTAACTCCTAGAAGACAAACTCCATGGAAACTCGCAAATTGTACAAGTGACTTTGGGATGGAACATTGTAAGATCAAAGCGATTGCACTTTGCTTAACCTGCACAAAACAAGGAACACTAGACAGAGCAATGTTAAGGTGGCAATAAACCCCCTCACTCTCATTTTTGTTGAAACTTAAAATCTCAGTCAATACTTTGGATGTTTCAATCTCTTTCTCATGCTCAATAGCTGTCTTTTTCCTCTCATTATTTTCAACCTCTTTCTCCTTTTCAACTCCCTCGGATTTTACCTCATCAGTCACAATTTCCTCATCTAGCTCTTTTTTCACACTATAATGCTCATGCTCACTTTTCATGTATGCTAGATCAGTACAAAGTTGGTCATAAATAAGTGGTACAAGTGCAGAACGACGACCATTAAATAAGAAGGAATACTTATTAGTATGTCCATCATATTTAACTTCTCGCCTCAACATCCACGCCTTGCCCAGCAACACATGTGTCATTTGAATTGGGACTACATCACACAACACCTCATCCACATACTTGCCAATTTGAATAGGTACAAGTGTGTGCTTAGTAACCCAAACATCACCATGAGCACTCGGCAACTTATACGGTTGAAGATGATCAATAGTTGGAAGATTTAATTTGTGAACCATGATAGCGCTTGCAAGATTGACTTCACAACTCTTATCAATGGCCAAGCTGCATGTTTTATCTTTGACACCACAACGAGTATAAAACCAATCATGCAACTGAGATTTGACGATATCCAATTGTTCATCTACACCACGTAATGCTACTTCTTTGACTCCCTTGGACCCCCGACTCGCTGATCGGGCAGCGAGATCCCCGTACGGCTCAGCGAGGGTACTTAACTGCAGCTTGGCCCGCTATTTGGAGCTTGAACACTTGCATCTTCAATTGTAAGTAGCATTTTAGTAGTCGTGCAAGGATATTCCAACTCAATTCCTTCAATGGCCGGTTTCTCTTGGATTTGGATGGCACGTACCAAGGCTTGGAGGGACTCCTTGAATCTCTTAGCTCGTGCTCGTGTCACTGGGCCTAGGGGCACCTTCACAGGGTCTACTTGTACACTTTGGGTCTCGTGCTCAATCGCATCATTCCCCTCCTCTTGAAAAGGATTTGCCCTCAAATCGTACTTGTCCCCTGCAATAAATGGATTTAGATCAGCAACATTGAATGTAGCACTAACATTGTACTCACCAAGCAGATCTAAGCGGTATGCATTGTCGTTGATGCGCTCAATGACTTGAAAAGGCCCATCTCCTCTTGGTGACAGCTTGCTTTTCCGTTGGTTTGGAAATCTCTCCTTGCGCAAATGTAACCAGACCCAATCACCTGGTTCAAAGACAAGCTTGCGCCTATGCTTATTAGCTTGTTGGGCATATTGGGCCGTCCTCCTCTCGATGTTGGTACGAACCTTGTCATGTAATGATCTCACGAACTCAGCTTTCTTTGGCACGAGAATCACTGGTACAGCGCATGGACTTAGACTATCTCTAGCCCAACCTTTCCTTAGCAATTCCTCCACTTGCCTTTGCAATTCCTCTGTTTCCTCAGGACCCATTCTATAGGCCGGTTTGTTAGGCAATGGTGCTCCAGGAATGAGATCGATTTGGTGCTCGATTCCCCTTAGCGGTGGTAGTCCATCAGGTACATCCTCAGGAAATATGTCCTCAAATTCATCTTTGGCTTTTGCTAGCAAGCTTAGCTTCCCCTTATTTTCTTCTCTCATAGCCGACCCACTTGTTGCCTTTTTCTTCCCTAGAGGTTCGGCCCTACTCTCTCCTTTTTCTTCCTCACTTTTCTCTCACTTTTTCGTCTCAAGTTCTAGCTCATACTCCTTTTGGAGCCTCATTTGATCTTCATACACTTGTTTTGGGGTGAGAGGTACAAGTGTCACCTTTCTATTGCAATGAGTAAAGACATATTTATTAGCTCTTCCCTTGAATTCGACATCGCGATCATATTGCCAAGGCCGTCCAAGAATGAGGTGACTTGCTTGCATTGGAACGACATCACAAGTAATCTCGTCTTCATACTTGCCAATTCGGAATGGCACTTTCACTTGTCTAAACACACGTATTTCCCCTTCATTGTTCAACCATTGAAGGCGATAAGGTCTTGGATGTTTGATAACTTGGAGCCCTAGCATTTCTACCATGAGTAGACTAGCGACATTGGCACAACTCCCACTATCAATAACAACACTACACACCTTATCCTTGATATGACACCTTGTGTAGAAAAGGTTGTCCCGTTGTACCTCCATTTCCTCCTCTTTGGCGCGGGTAGTGAGGACCTTTCGAACCACTAGGCATCCAATCTCCTCATGCGTAGGTATCTCCTCACTCGATTCATTCTCTTCCTCTTCTAGAGGTGGTATCCCCTCGTACTCATCTTCCTCATCTGAAACATCAGCATGGTCCTTTGGCTGGGGCATTGAGAAGCGATGTTGATACGAACCAAGAGACACCATTGCGAACTATTCGAGTTCCCCTAGGACCCGTAACTCGAGCACGAGCTAAGAAGATGAGGGAGGAACTCCAAGGACTTGTTCATGAGATACAAGGCCAAGAAATTGTCCCCAAGGTCATTGAGGGGCTTGAGCATGAAGGAATGAAAGTCATCCATGTAGTGCACGTCAAAGAGAACCATGTGTGACCCTTCTCTAGTCACATTTGCTGTTTTAGTTAAGTCATTGTAATAAGGGTTTAATGGTCCATAGCCTTGCTTTATTTACCTAAGCGATGACCTCATAAGGTCATTTACCTAAGCGATGACCTCATAAGGTTGTTTACCTAAGGGATGACCTCATAAGGTTTGGTCAAGCCTATAATTGTTAGTCTTAGTCAAGACCACAACTCTAGACTAGTTCCACATTTAGTTGTTCATCTCTATGTAAGGCTATAAATAGCCCACACTTCCAATGGTTTATGCATTCAATCAATAAATCAGATTTTGAGAGTTTTCTTGGTTTCTCCAAGGCTTCTTGAATACCTTAGAATTTCTCTAGGTGTTCGTGACTTATCAATCTAGAATCGCACTAGGTTGTGGCGTCTTCTACCATTATACCAAGGTTCGTTAACCACGTGATTAACGGGTTGAGGTCATCCGCTTCAAACTTGGTGTCCTCTTGTCGATCCTGAAGCTAATCTTTTACGGGTTTCGTCACAAGGTTGGCGACGTTCGTATCAGTTGGTAATCAGAGCTAATTAAGAGGTATCACGTTATATCTTTTTATTTATTTCCTTTTCGAGTCAAGTTGTCGAAAATTCTGTTTTCGTGTTCTAAGTTGCTATCCGCAATTTCCAGATTTGTTACTTCGTCATAAACTTGTGTCTAGTTGTTGTTAATTACTGTGGTTAGCCTTGTTTGGTCCAGCCTTTCTTAAACTTAAGAACTTTGAGAACTTTTCAAAACTTAAACGTTTGAAAACTTTGAAACACGGGTAGGATTCGAAACTTAAACGTTCCGTTTATTAAGAATCAACCAATTGAAATTCATTTGGAAGATATTCGTGAAGTACTTGCTCGCTTTTCAAATCGTAAGGTTTTGTAGCATATATACTTGGAAATAACACTCGAGTTGAAAGTACAAGGAAATACAAGTTTACATTGACCATTATATCTTTTCCTCAAGGGTACAAGTTCGGCTAGGTTTTAACGTATAACCCTCGAACCAAGATAGCCAAAGTCCTAGGTGGCTCAAGTACTATTCATCTTAACTCGACCCAAGTCGCAAGTGTATTTCTATAGCCCTCGAGCATAAATTTGGGCAGCATGCCCTTTGTGTTTACCTAATTTCCAGCCATTTATGGCTTCACTCTTACTCAATCCAACCCAAATTTATACACAGAACAAATCCATTTCAATAGCCGTTCAATAGGCTCAAGACAATACAAGGACAAAATCCAACCAATAACAAGTGCGGAAATGAACTTAACATAAGACAGATTTGACGAGTTTTTGCGGGAATAACATACCCAAGGCTATGCTTATCGGATTGATATGCAGCTTATACCATTTCGAAGCTAAGACGAAGGCTACAACTTTCATGAAGAGCACTTATTCTAATTTTCAGTGCAACCTGGTCAAATCCCCAACTCACATAACCTGGTTTCAACTATTTGGCTAATCAACCGCACTGCATTCAGGTGACCATATCTCAGTCTACCAAGGTCCATTTAAGGCGTTCTTGGTGGCGTTACAAAGCTAAGATAGGGCACTGAAACTTTCATGTTTTGGTGAATGGCTAAATCCAAACAGATTATAGTGAATAAATGCAATTAAATAGACTAAACTGTCTATGCGGAACTCTGGAATATAACCCAGATCAGCGAGGGTATTTTCATCTGTTCACAAGCTATGTTGTTCCAATTATGCTGAAATTTTGTGGGCAACTATAAAATACCATTCTCTACAATTTTCATGTTTTAACCTAAGGCCAATTCGGCCTTTATCATGAGGCAACAAAACCGGACAGAAAGAGGAAAAATTTTCTAGAAATCTGGAATTTTCAGTTTTCAGTGCAACCTTCCTTGATTTCTTACTTCCAACACTACCAAAGCCCCTTATATAACCTTATATACAACATATACTAACTATACAACAAGTTTAGGCAGAGATTTATTAAACCCTAACTTGCATATATCATCCAAAAATCATCACATCCACTTGCATATCTTGTAATCAAGCCAAAACATGAACTAGATGACATCTTAAACCAAAATTTAAAAGACCAAAAACCATAATGAGATCTTATACCTCAAAGACAAGCTTGGAAGAGTGATACTCCACCTCCTTTGGAAATTTTTTTTGTTTGCCCTAGCTTCTTAAGCCACAACTAGCACTTTAATCGGTTTGGAAGTTTGATTTCTCACTTGCATAGCTAAGATCAAGAAGAAGAAAGTTGTTCTTGTTCTCTCTTTTCTCTCTCTCTTTGGTCGGCCAAGCTACTGAAATAATGAAGAGGAAAGGTGCAAAAATTGGGATAAGAAGGATGGTTACTCTCTTGGTCAAGAAACACTTAGGTGTTGTCGCCACCACCACCTTTCATTTTTCTCTTTCTTTTCCTTGTTATTTTGAGCCCTAAATTTCGGTCAAACTAGCTGGCAAATGAGAAGATATTTTGCTCAAGTATTCATGAGCTTGTATGGTAAAAAAAAAATGGTGGCCAAGTGGTGCGTTCAATCGGTAGTGCGCGGGACCCGCCGGTTCGCGCCGTTTTTCTTAAAAACACACGTACTAGGGTTTTTACTTCCTATTCACTAACCTTATCTCATTGCTCCTAATCATATTTTATTTCTCAGTTAAAAGTCACTTTTAATCACCAAATTTGATCCTTGCTCCGTTCCGAAAATTCATCCGGCGAAAAATCGCAAAAACCCTAATTTGCTCCAATCTTGAAACCGAAGAGCGAAACCCTACTTTCTAGGTTTATTTACTCTTATTGTGGAACAATTGGGTATAATTTTCAAATAAAAGGCATTGTTGAGGAAAAATGTAAGAAATTTGCGGGTCCTCACAGAATAGGTCGGCTGAACAATCAATGACAGGACGCAAGATTGCTCAAGAACCCTTGCCAAAGCAAGTTAGAGGCTCGAATTCTCTCTTAGGAAGAAAACGAAAATATTAAGAATTTTATTCATAAAACTTGTTCTTTAACCTTACAAAGCTAGCCTATTTATAGGCTAAAGGTAACAAGAAAAACCCTATAGAAACCCTAAAGGAAAAGTCGGCCATCTTGACTTCAAAATGGGCCTGCCCATGCCTTCTACTAAGCAACTAGTCCAACTAAATAAATAACAACGACTAAGGCCCTACTCGGCCGACTCACAAAGAGGCCCACTTGATTCTTCATGGGCTTGGATCAAAGTGTAAATTGCTTGATTGTCTCTTTCCAAGCCTTCAATATCTCTATGGGCTCCATGTCGATCTTGGACAACTCGAACAAGGGCTTGGAGGGATTTTTTGAAGAGTTTGGCCCGTGCACGTGTGACTGGGCCCAATGGGACTCGAACTGGGTCATTGCGCGGGCCCTGATCCATGCACACATCAATTTTAAACCCAACTTAGGGTTTTGGACGGTTCCGATTAGGGTTTTGTTTGATAATGTGTTAAGTGCTTTCAATGATTTCCAAAACGAGTTTTCTAGGCGAGTGTGCACTTTATCGCACCCGATCTAAATGGATGTGAAATTTTCAATGATTTAATGATTGAAATGTTACTTGTGCATGAATGTAAGCCTTTTGGCTGAACTGGGCCCTGCCCTTCGTTACTAATCAACTCGAGCCAGAAGCGGACTCGATCGGGGCGATTTAGTGACCTTGAGTTACTGTTTGGTATACTCGAGTATTACCTTGAAGTCTGGTGGAGTCTGGCCAATGTCCGGGAAGGGGGTGAATGAAATGAACGAATGCGTGTGATACGTTCCTCGATCAACTCGTTTCGAGACACGTAGCACGTTTGCCCAAGGATCTAGCGAGGTTGTCCATCGCTTGGATTGCGGAACCTAAAATCAAACAGACAACACGATTTGATTGAAGGTGGTAGAACGACGACTCCAATCGAGGTGGATACTCAAGTGGATAGGTCGGTAGAACAATCAAGGACGATCACGAGATTGCTCAAGAACCCTTGCCAATGCAAGTAATGGAATTGTACTCTCCATGTAAGAGAGACAAGAACAAGTTTATTATCATAAAACGGCTCCCCTTTATGCTTACAAAGCAAGCCTTTATATAGGCAAAACTAATGAAACCCTAATATCCGAAACCCTAATATCGCAAAGCTAGATGGTTGGCCACTCCTTGGACAAGGTGGGCCGACCAATGGATTCAATTAAAAAGTGCCTAGTGGTTCGGCCATCCTTAGACAAAGGTGGGCTGAATCCATGGCTAACAAAAGGACTAATCTTTTTAAAATGCTTATTTAAATCATGTCTATCATAAGATAAACATTTCATTTGGAAGAATTCTTTTCTCTTAGTCTCCTGGAATTCTCTAACATTCCCAAGAAAGGTAAGATGCAAAATATGAACATTTTCCATGAAGTCTTGTCTGGTTAAAAATGTCATCTTATCTGCATCTCCAATGGATGTCCACCAATCTTTTAGTATGCCCGCAAGATGTGCTGTAAAAACAGACAATATTTCAAAGTGAGATTCTTCTGTTAAATTCTGAGCTAACATCCAAGCATCAAATTCTTGGAATCTTGCTTCCCACATTTCTGATGGGATATTATCAATGGTAAACAGAGGTACTCCCTTTGATTTAGACTTTCGTCTAAAGTATCTCCATTTCTTTCTGAAAGATTTTCTTGGAAAATTCTTGTATGATTTGGTAAAACTTCTGAATTTTTTGAACCTTCTGGATCCTTTTCTTCTGTGAGACGGAGTACAAGCTTGACACTTTCCTTTTGTTATCAATTCTGGTTTCTTGCAAGCTTGATCTAAACAAACATCTCCTTTCAAGTATTCTCGGATCACCTTTCTCTTATGACAAAGATCATCAAGAGATAAGAAGACTGCCTGCTTGATTTGTCCAATTGTGAGATTAAGGATCGATCCATATTTGTTATGGATATACATTTCTGCACCATCTGCAAGTGGCTTTGGGAGAGAGCTGACAAAGGGTTGCTTGAGATTTATATCTGCACCAAGAGAATAAAATAATTGAAGCATCTTTTTAAAATGCTTATTTAAATCATGTCTATCATAAGATTTTTGGGATACTGATGAAGTTGCTGTTGATCTTTGTGATGTTCCTATGCCATCATTTGGGTCTTGGGAGTCTTGCATCACAGTATCATTCATTTTGTCCTGGTATTCCTTTTTTGCTCGTTTAATCCTAGTCCAGTGAGGATGACTAGAATGATAGTTCCATGAGCCATAATGACCAGGCCATATTTCAGGTGGAATACATCTGTTTTCCTGGAAAAGATATCTCTGTGCTTCCTCATACTCATCATCTAGGTCTAAAATAGTACGATTCATTTCTTTATAAATTACTGCACTTGAGCAAGAATGGCCATGGCCCACTTGGCTCTTCGCGGGCTTGGATCATCGTGTAGACAACTGGGTTGTCACCTTCCAAGCCTTCAATGTCTTGAATTGCTTAGCCCGTGCATGTGTGACTGGGCCCAATGGGACTCGGACTGGGTCATTACGTGGGCCCTGATCCATGCACACATCAGTCCCCTCCTCTTGAGAAGGATTTGTCCTCAAATCTAGATGGGGATGTCGATAGTGCGTTTGGAGGTCAGCCACGTTGGGAACAAATGAAAGGTCACGAGCCAAGTTAAATGCCGTTTGGTCAGCTTCATGAGGCCCTCAAACAAGGACATGCGCCAAGATAGGAAAGAGCTTGTGTAAGGCTCACGAAACTTCCAGGTAGCAATCCAAAGCTCTCTAATCAACCTTCGGCCATGGATTGTCATATTGTCACGTGACATAAGTGGCAGCAATGAAGTGAAATGCACTCCATACGAATCGCATGAATTTGCGCAAGTTGGGGTTGGTGAAGTAAGCTCGTGGTGACTAGCTTTTGGACATGTGAAGAAGCACGAACGTGCACCACTTGCAGCAGGAATAAGCACGAAATCGGGTTGCAAGTCTTTAGCCGTAGTTGGGAAATTGTGGATAGCGTTACAACCTATGAAAACAAAATAACCTTCAACTTGGAGCAATTCAGAAATCGGGTAAAGGACTAAAGGGACATTATTAGCTAGATGGTAAGAAGGTGTAGAACGAGATTTAAATGAGAAAACTCCCTTTGACACTTCGATATTCCTTCCACCAATTGATTCAACTTGAGATTCCAGTGCTAGTCCTTGACACATAGGTAAAGAACAAGAAGTAGAATCTGGAATTTCCCTTTTAAGATGAGCTCGAATGAATCCTCCAATGGCGCAGACATATTTGAATGGACATTGTTCCATGAATTGATACCAAAGAGATTTAGTTCCTAGAAGACCAACTCCATGGAAACTCGCAAAGTGTCCAAGTGACTTCGAGATGGAACATGCCATGATCAACTCTACTTGACCTTGTGTAACCTGCACAAAAGAAGAGGTGCTAAACAAAACACATGTTAGCCGGTTAGCAAACAAAATGGTCACACTTTCAGCCTTTGTAAACACGGCCAACTCCTCCTTTTTACTCTTCACTAAGGCCAAATTATTCTTGTCTTTTTCCACTCCATTCTTCTCGGACCATTGCTCACGCATTGTACATGAGGTTTGATTTTCAGTGTCTAGCTCATGTTCATGGCTCAGTTGTAACTCATTCATATTTGGCTCTTCAATCAACGAGGGACTAGGATGAATTTTCCCTTTATTACCACCGGTTGGCACATGGTTAAGTTGCTTCAGGTGTGAATCCAGCACTTGGCTAAGTCTTTCCATCATATTATCAATCAATGCTTTAGTCCGACTTCGGAATTTATCCTTTGATTCACGAAGCTTTGCCTCAATTCGAGAGTTCTCGAACGCCTTGCCTTGAACTGTCAAGGCACTTTGGAGATGAAACTTGTTTGTTTGAGGTTGACCTTGATTTAGATGCTCTATGCAAACTGCTTTGCTCCTTCTCATACTCATCACAATCTTGTTTATACCTTTCATATACACACAAAGCACGGTGGCGTTGCATCTCCTCCCGGAGTGAATGATACCCACGTTGTGAACGGGATTGCATGGAACTAGAGTACTTGGGGGTACTTCGCTTGGAACCTCTCCTCTTGAAAGATTCGGTCTCCATGGATTCTTGATTGTATGAGCAAGATGCGACTCCAGTGGGCATGACTATGTGACCTGCAAAACGGTTAGTAGAGCAAAGGAATTCCCCTCACGACACAAAAGCTCACGTGTATGCACTCATCACTCGTGTATCACTCAAAGCACTCAAATAAGCTTACCAAAATTCCTTACCTGTTGGTTTGGGTAGGTGAGAAATACTGCTCGAGTCCAGTAATCGTCACCGACTTTTTCCACAAGAATAATCAAGAGTGTAAGACACAAATGTGGGCGAAAATGAGGTGAAAAGGACAAATTTGGAAGGGATATTGGTGGTGGTCAGCAATGGTATGTGTGTCACAAAGAAAAGAAAACCCTAGCATTCTAAAGTGTAGGAATAGTTTCCTAAAGTGGATGAGAGATAATAGGAGAGTTTCCTAAAATAGATGAGAGAATATAGGAAAGTTTCCTAAAATGGATGAGAGACTATGGGAGAGTTTCCTAAAATAGATGAGAGAATATAGGAAAGTTCTCTAAAATGGATGAGAGAATATAGGAAAGTCTCCTAAAATAGATGAGAGAATATAGGAAGGTTTCCTAAAATGGATGAGAGAATATAGGAAGGTGTCCAAGTGTGAACAAGAGTTACCCAAGCTATCTACGTTAGTTTCCTAATGTGGTTTGGAAAACAAGTTGGTTTTTTTGGAAACTTCTTTAGAAGACCTTTCTTGTACAACTTTTGGAAACTTCCAATTTCTTCCCCAAGTGGACTTCGAGGCTGATTTGGTTGCTACCTTCCCCAACCAAAAAAATTCCAGAATTCCTCCTTGTTAAACCTTCCCAAGGTTGGCTATTTCCTTGTCAAACCCCCTCTCTCACAGCCGCACCCTTCTTTACAACAACTTCGGCCTTGACTCTCAAGAATTAAAGCAATTAAGTTCCCTCTTTCTTCCCTTTTCTTTCTTTTTTTTTTTGACTAACAACCACAACACAAAACAAGGTTTGGCCGAATGGAATCTCCTTCTTTTTCCAGATTTGGTTTCTGCCAATTCACACAAACAAGATGATACGAGTTAAGCTATGCCATTGGATTACACGAGCTCGAGCAGTTCATTCAGCTTCATCTCAGCAAAGTCATTATAAGGCGTGGGCACGCTTTATAAGCTCAAGTCGTCTGCCCATCTAATCACAATTATTGTTTTAGTTAAGTCGTTTGTAATAAGGGTTTTATGGTCCATAGCCTTGCTTTATTTACCTAAGCGATGACCTCATAAGGTTATTTACCTAAGCAATGACCTCATAAGGTTTGGTCAAGCCCACAATTTTTAGTCTTATGGAAATAGTCAAGCCTACAATTGTTAGTCTTAGTCAAGACCACAACTCAAGACTAGTTCCACATTTAGTTGTTCATCTCTATGTAAGGCTATAAATAGCCCACACTTCCAATGGTTTAGGCATTCAATCAATAAATCAGATTTTGAGAGTTTTCTTGGTTTCTCCAAGGCTTCTTGAATACCTTAGAATTTCTCTAGGTGTTCGTGACTTATCAATCTAGAATCGCACTAGGTTGTGGCGTCTTCTACCATTATACCAAGGTTCGTTAACCACGTGATTAACGGGTTGAGGTCATCCGCTTCAAACTTGGTGTCCTCTTGTCGATCCTGAAGCTAATCTTTTACGGGTTTCGTCACAAGGTTGGCGACGTTCGTATCAGTTGGTAATCAGAGCTAATTAAGAGGTATCACGTTATATCCTTTTTTTTTATTTACTTTTCGAGTCAAGTTGTTGAAAATTCTGTTTTCGTGTTCTAAGTTGCTATCCGCAATTTCCAGATTTGTTACTTCGTGTTCTTGCGTTATTTTTCCAGATTTGTTACGACATAAACTTGTGTCTAGTTGTTGTTAATTGCTGTGGTTAGCCTGGTTTGGTCCAGCCTTTTTTTTTTTGTGTCTTATTCTTGATTCCTTGTTTGAGTCTTCTTTCTATCCTGTTATATCCATTCAATTCCAGTCTTTTGTTCTATTTGATCATTCGAGGTTACTGTTCATCCGAAATAAATCAGTTTGTAGCAAGGGTTTTAGAGTCCTATCTAGTTATTACCTTGTGTTCTTGTTTACATACAAAAAAAAAAAAATAGCTGGCTAACCTTACAAAAATTCCTGGAAATCTGTCTTGATCAAAACTTGGGTTTCTTGAAGTTCCTGATTGTTTAAAACCACAATCTTGAAGTTCTTGGAACTTTAGTTGGGATTCTTGAAGACAACCAAAATCTGTCTTGATCAAATCGTGAAATCTTGGATTGTTTGGGGAGGAAATCATCTTCAATTTCGTGTTTCTTGAATTCTGGAAATTAACATCTTGAATTCTTGAAAGAATCTTGAAGTTTCTGGGTTTTGGGAATCAAATCTTGGTAAACAACAAGGCTGCAAAATTCCAGCTGCCAAAATCCTTGTCTTCACCACAATAATCTTCTTTCTTGACTAAGAACATTTTAGCCACGAAATTTGACTCTTCTTGGCTGATTAGAAAACAAAAACAAAGGAAGAAGAAGAACATTCAGCCTATTCAAGTCAAATTTTCCAACCTATTGAAGTCAAAATTTCCAACCTGTTCAAGTCAAATTTTCCACCCTTGTTCCCAAAAGGAACCAAATCAGTTCCAATCTTGAACTTGACCTTAGAATTTATGGGAACCAGCAAATAGGAAGACTAATCCTTGTTTCCAAAGGATTAAAGAAGAAAAGTCAGCCTTGGGTTTCCAAAACAGTCCTACCACAACACAAATTCATCTTCCATTCGGATTCCATCTTTGCAACCATTGGGGGATTTCTGTCCAATCATGAATTCTGGAAATTTTTGTGCATCATTAGGTCAGTTTTAAGTGTCATTCTGAATCCTCTAAGTGTCCATTTATCTACCAAAACATTGCCCAAAAATGCAGCAACCAGCAGCTCAAAATTCCAGTTTTGGGTAGAGTTTTGTCTAGGATCCTTAAAATTCAACTTTGAGTCATTCTTTGAGTCGTGGTCAGTCCCTTCATCCTTTATTTTTTTTTTTTCGTTCAAAGTGCTACAATCTTGTGACCCTGGTTGGTAAGTCGATCCACACTAGAAGGAGTTCTAACTTGTTCGAGGAGTTGACCGAGGAGCCTTGAAAATACCTTGGTGAGTTAATTAGAGTGTTTTAAACACTTGAGTGATACACGAGTGACGAGTGTAAACATGTGAGCTTGTGTGGCGAGGAAAAATATCTTTTGTTTCACTAATTTTTTGCAGGTTTCCTCATACATCATGGCGAATACGAGGCATTTAAAAGCTAGCTTACAACATCTTCTTCTTGATCCTAAGGGAGTCAAAGAAGTAGCATTACGTGGTGTAGATGAACAATTGGATATCGTCAAATCTCAGTTGCATGATTGGTTTTATACTCGTTGTGGTGTCAAAGATAAAACATGCAGCTTGGCCATTGATAAGAGTTGTGAAGTCAATCTTGCAAGCGCTATCATGGTTCACAAATTAAATCTTCCAACTATTGATCATCTTCAACCCTATAAGTTGCCGAGTGCTCATGGTGATGTTTGGGTTATTAAGCACACACTTGTACCTATTCAAATTGGCAAGTATGTGGATGAGGTGTTGTGTGATGTAGTCCCAATTCAAATAACACATGTGTTGCTGGGCAAGGCGTGGATGTTGAGGCGAGAAGTTAAATATGATGGACATACTAATAAGTATTCCTTCTTATTTAATGGTCGTCGTTCTGCACTTGTACCACTTATTTATGACCAACTTTGTACTGATCTAGCATACATGAAAAGTGAGCATGAGCATTATAGTATGAAAAAAGAGCTAGATGAGGAAATTGTGACTGATGAGGTAAAATCCGAGGGAGTTGAAAAGGAGAAAGAGGTTGAAAATAATGAGAGGAAAAATTTGGAAGTTACCAAAAGTTGTTTCAAGAAGATTACCAAAGGTTGTTTCAAGAAGGTTACCAAAAGTTGTTTCAAGAAGATTACCAAAAGTTGTTCAAGAGGAAAAGGATTTTCAAAAGGTTTCCAAAAACTAACTTGTTTCCAAAATCAATTAAGAAACTAAGTAAAGCACTTGGATAACTCTTTGTACTCACTTGGACACTCTCTCTTCTACCTTTTTAGGAAGCTTTCCCAAACTCCCTTATCCATTTTTTTTGGAAACTTTCCTAAATTCTCTCATCCATTTTTTAGGAAACTTTCCTAAACTCTCTCATCCACTTTTTTTTTGGAAACTTTCCTAAATTCTCTCATCCATTTTTAGGAAATTTTCCTAAACTCTCTCGTCCATTTTTTGGAAACTCACCTAAAATTCTCTCATCCACTTTAGGAAGCTCTCCTATATTCTCTCATCCACTTTAGGAAACTCTCCTAATTTTTAGGAACACTTCCCTACACTTTCTCCTACATCTTCGTGATTACTCTTGCGAAAGAAGTTGGTGACAATTATTTGGGCTTGAGCAGCATTTATCAACCACCTAATCCAACAGGTAAAGGTATTTGGTAAGTTCATTAGAGTGTTTTGAGTGACAAATACGAGAGTTGAGTGATACACGAGTGATGAGCACATACACGTGAGCTTGTGAGGAATCTCCTTTTCTTTGCTAACCATTTTTACAGGTCACGTAATCATGCCTAGGGGAGTTGCCTCTTACTCATACAGTCAAGAATTCTTGGAGAATGAGCCTCTCAAGAGGAGGGGTTCCAAGCGGCCTACTCCCAAGCACAATTCCATGGAAGATAGTTCACAACGTGAGTTTCGTTCACTCCGGGAGGAGATGGAACGTTACCGTGCTTCGTGTGTAGGTATAAACGAGATTGTGATGAATATGAGAAGGAGCGAAGAAGTTTGTGTCGAGCATCTAAATCGAGATCAATTTCAAGCAAACGAGGTTCATCTAAGAAGTGTCTTGACAATCAAGACGAGGAGTTTGAGAATTCTCGAATTGAGTCAAAGCTTCGTGAAGCAAAGAATGAATTCCGAAGTCGGACTAAAGCATTGGTTGATTCTATGATGGAAAGACTTAGCCAAGTGTTGGATTCCCACTTGGAGCAACTTAACCATGTGTCAACCGGTGATAATAAAGGGAAAATTCATCCGAGTCCCTCGTTGATTGAAGAGCCAAATATGAATGAGTTACAACTGAGCCATGCACATGAGCTAGACAATGAAAATCCGAACTCAAGTGCAATGAATGAACAAATGTCCAAGAAGAATAAAGTGGGGAAAGGCGAGAATACTTTGGCCGTATTGATGAGTAAAGAGGAGGAGTTGGCCATGTTCGCAAAAGTTGAAAGTGTGGACGTTTTTGTTTGCTAACACGCTAACATGTGTTTTGGTTAGTACCTCTTCGTTTGTACAGATTAAACAAAGTCAAGTAGAGTTGGCCATGGCATGTTCCATTCCCACGCCACTTGGACACTTTGCGAGTTTCCATGGAGTTTGTCTTCTAGAAGCTAAATCTCTTTGGTCTCAATTCATGGAACCATGTCAACTCAAACCTGTCCACACCATTGGAGGATTGATTCGAGCTCATCTTAAAGGGGAAATTTTGGATTCTACTGCTTGTTCTCTACCTATGGTTCATTCCTCACCTTTGCCTTGTTTTGAGCATGTTACTAGCACCAACTCTTGTCGCTCCCATGTAGGTGTTGAAGAGAAGTGTAAAGGACTAGCACTGGCATCTCAAGTTGAATCAATGGGTGGAAGGAATATTGAAGTGTTAAAGGGAGTTTTCTCATTTAAATCTTGTTCTACACCTTCTTACCACCTAGTCAATAATGTACCCTTAGTTCTTTACCCGATTTCTGAATTGTTTTAAGTTGAAGGTTATTTTGTTTTCATAGGTTGTAACGCTGTCCACAATTTTCCAACTATGGTTAAGGACGTGCAACCCGATTTCGTACTTATTCCTGCTGAAAGTGGTGCACGTTCATGCTTCTTCCCGCATCCACAAGCTGGCTACCATGAGCTGACTTTACCAACTCCAACTTGCGCAAATTCATGCGATTCGTATGGAGTGCGCGTCACTTCATTGCTGCCACTTATGTCAGGATCCATGGCCGAAAGTTGATTAGAGAGCTTTTGATTGCTACCTTACACAAGTTCTTTCCTATCTTGGCGCATGTCCTTGTTTGAGAGCCTCATGAAACTGACCAAACGGCATTTAACTTGGCTCGTGACCTTTCATTTGTTCCCAACGTGGCTGACCTCCAAACGCACTATCGATTTGATTTGTCATACTACTAACTCTTGTTAGTATCATCTAGATTTGAGGACAAATCCTTCTCAAGAGGAGGGGACTGATGTGTGCACGAGCCTCGGCCCACGCAATGACCCAGTCCGAGTCCCATTGGGCCCAGTCACGCGTGTACGGGCCAAGCTCTTCATAAAATCACTCCAAGTTCTGGTTAGAGTTGTCCAAGACCAACATGGAGTTCACAAAGATATTGAGGCTTGGAGAGAGACAATCGAGCCATTTACACCATGATCCAAGCCCACAAAGAGTCAAGCGGGCCACCAAGAGAATAAGGCCTTAGGCCCCATCAATTAGTTAGCAATTAGTTAATGATTAAGTAAGAGCATGGGCCGACTTTTTCCTTTTCCTAGCCTTTGGTTTTAGTCACTTTAGCCTATAAATAGGCTTTCCTTGTAAGGTTTAAGGGTCAGAACTTTTATCAATAAAATTGTCTTATTTTCGTTCCTTCTTCTAAGAAGAGTGTTCGAGCCTTTTACTTGCTTTGGCAAGGGTTTTGAGCAATCTTGCGTCTCGTCCTAGATTGTTCTACCGACCTATCCCGTGGAGAAGCCACCTTCATTGGAGTCGTCGTACTGCCGTCTTGAATCCAATCGTGTCGTCCGTTTGGTTCTAGATCTCGCAATTCCAAGCGTTGGACATCCTCGCTAGATCCTTGGACAAACGTGCTACGTGTCTCGAAACAAGTTGATCGAGGAACTTTTCAGTTGGCTTCAGAGCTTTGGTAGAGGTATCTTTCGTTATATCCTTATTTTTTCGTAGTTGTGTCGTAGGGTCTTTGTGCTTCGTCCGCTGCCTTGTTAAAAAAAAAAAAAGTCACTATTCACCGACTGTTCACCCGACACTGTTCATCATACTGTTCACCGACACTGTTCATAGTTACTGTTTATCCGAATACAAATCTGTCCAGTCTTGTTGTTTGTGTTATCCAACTTGCTTACTTGGTTTTCAAATCTGGAGTTTGGCAAAACTTGTTGGAATTTTGTGAATCTTGAAGAGAACTTGCAATAATCTTGAGCTTCTTGAATTCTTGACCACAATCTTGAAATTTCTGAAGTTCCTAACAACTTCCTTGAAAGTTCTTGAAAGATCTTGGAGTTCTTGGTAGTTATTATTTGTGGACTTCCTTGTTTTGTGTCGTGGTTGATAGTTGTAGTCAAAAAAAAAAAAAAAAAGGAATCGGTTGGCAAGAGAAAAAAAAAAGGAAGGGAAAGAAAGGGGCAACCGAATTGTTTTGAATAGGGAACCAAATCTGATTTGTGCAATCTTTCTTGGAGTAGAATTTGGAAGTTACCAAAAGTTGTTTCAAGAAGATTACCAATGGTTGTTTCAAGAAGGTTACCAAAAGTTGTTTCAAGAAGATTACCAAAAGTTGTTCAAGAGGAAAAGGATTTTCAAAAGGTTTCCAAAATCTAACTTGTTTCCAAAATCAATTAAGAAACTAAGTAAAGCACTTGGATAACTCTTTGTACTCACTTGGACACTCTCTCTTCTACCTTTTTAGGAAGCTTTCCCAAACTCTCTTATCCATTTTTTTTGGAAACTTTCCTAAATTCTCTCATCCATTTTTTAGGAAACTTTCCTAAACTCTCTCATCCACTTTTTTTTTGGAAACTTTCCTAAATTCTCTCATCCATTTTTAGGAAATTTTCCTAAACTCTCTCGTCCATTTTTTGGAAACTCACCTAAAATTCTCTCATCCACTTTAGGAAACTCTCCTATATTCTCTCATCCACTTTAGGAAACTCTCCTAATTTTTAGGAACACTTCCCTACACTTTCTCCTACATCTCCGTGATTACTCTTGCGAAAGAAGTTGGTGACAATTATTTGGGCTTGAGCAGCATTTATCAACCACCTAATCCAACAGGTAAAGGTATTTGGTAAGATCATTAGAGTGTTTTGAGTGACAAATACGAGAGTTGAGTGATACACGAGTGATGAGCACATACACGTGAGCTTGTGAGGAATCTCCTTTTCTTTGCTAACCATTTTTTGCAGGTCACGTAATCATGCCTAGGGGAGTTGCCTCTTACTCATACAGTCAAGAATTCTTGGAGAATGAGCCTCTCAAGAGGAGGGGTTCCAAGCGGCCTACTCCCAAGCACAATTCCATGGAAGATAGTTCACAACGTGAGTTTCGTTCACTCCGGGAGGAGATGGAACGTTACCGTGCTTCGTGTGTAGGTATAAACGAGATTGTGATGAATATGAGAAGGAGCGAAGAAGTTTGTGTCGAGCATCTAAATCGAGATCAATTTCAAGCAAACGAGGTTCATCTAAGAAGTGTCTTGACAATCAAGACGAGGAGTTTGAGAATTCTCGAATTGAGTCAAAGCTTCGTGAAGCAAAGAATGAATTCCGAAGTCGGACTAAAGCATTGGTTGATTCTATGATGGAAAGACTTAGCCAAGTGTTGGATTCCCACTTGGAGCAACTTAACCATGTGTCAACCGGTGATAATAAAGGGAAAATTCATCCGAGTCCCTCGTTGACTGAAGTGCCAAATATGAATGAGTTACAACTGAGCCATGCACATGAGCTAGACAATGAAAATCCGAACTCAAGTGCAATGAATGAACAAATGTCCAAGAAGAATAAAGTGGGGAAAGGCGAGAATACTTTGGCCGTATTGATGAGTAAAGAGGAGGAGTTGGCCATGTTCGCAAAAGTTGAAAGTGTGGACGTTTTTGTTTGCTAACACGCTAACATGTGTTTTGGTTAGTACCTCTTCGTTTGTACAGATTAAACAAAGTCAAGTAGAGTTGGTCATGGCATGTTCCATTCCCACGCCACTTGGACACTTTGCGAGTTTCCATGGAGTTTGTCTTCTAGAAGCTAAATCTCTTTGGTCTCAATTCATGGAACCATGTCAACCCAAACCTGTCCACACCATTGGAGGATTGATTCGAGCTCATCTTAAAGGGGAAATTCCGGATTCTACTGCTTGTTCTCTACCTATGGTTCATTCCTCACCTTTGCCTTGTTTTGAGCATGTTACTAGCACCAACTCTTGTCGCTCTCATGTAGGTGTTGAAGAGAAGTGTAAAGGACTAGCACTGGCATCTCAAGTTGAATCAATGGGTGGAAGGAATATTGAAGTGTTAAAGGGAGTTTTCTCATTTAAATCTTGTTCTACACCTTCTTACCACCTAGTCAATAATGTACCCTTAGTTCTTTACCCGATTTCTGAATTGTTTCAAGTTGAAGGTTATTTTGTTTTCATAGGTTGTAACGCTGTCCACAATTTTCCAACTATGGTTAAGGACGTGCAACCCGATTTCGTACTTATTCCTGCTGAAAGTGGTGCACGTTCATGCTTCTTCCCGCATCCACAAGCTGGCTACCATGAGCTGACTTTACCAACTCCAACTTGCGCAAATTCATGCGATTCGTATGGAGTGCGCGTCACTTCATTGCTGCCACTTATGTCAGGATCCATGGCCGAAAGTTGATTAGAGAGCTTTTGATTGCTACCTTACACAAGTTCTTTCCTATCTTGGCGCATGTCCTTGTTTGAGAGCCTCATGAAACTGACCAAACGGCATTTAACTTGGCTCGTGACCTTTCATTTGTTCCCAACGTGGCTGACCTCCAAACGCACTATCGATTTGATTTGTCATACTACTAACTCTTGTTAGTATCATCTAGATTTGAGGACAAATCCTTCTCAAGAGGAGGGGACTGATGTGTGCACGAGCCTCGGCCCACGCAATGACCCAGTCCGAGTCCCATTGGGCCCAGTCACGCGTGTACGGGCCAAGCTCTTCATAAAATCACTCCAAGTTCTGGTTAGAGTTGTCCAAGACCAACATGGAGTTCACAAAGATATTGAGGCTTGGAGAGAGACAATCGAGCCATTTACACCATGATCCAAGCCCACAAAGAGTCAAGCGGGCCACCAAGAGAATAAGGCCTTAGGCCCCATCAATTAGTTAGCAATTAGTTAATGATTAAGTAAGAGCATGGGCCGACTTTTTCCTTTTCCTAGCCTTTAGGGTTTTAGTCACTTTAGCCTATAAATAGGCTTTCCTTGTAAGGTTTAAGGGTCAGAACTTTTATCAATAAAATTGTCTTATTTTCGTTCCTTCTTCTAAGAAGAGTGTTCGAGCCTTTTACTTGCTTTGGCAAGGGTTTTGAGCAATCTTGCGTCTCGTCCTAGATTGTTCTACCGACCTATCCCGTGGAGAAGCCACCTTCATTGGAGTCGTCGTACTGCCGTCTTGAATCCAATCGTGTCGTCCGTTTGGTTCTAGATCTCGCAATTCCAAGCGTTGGACATCCTCGCTAGATCCTTGGGCAAACGTGCTACGTGTCTCGAAACAAGTTGATCGAGGAACTTTTCAGTTGGCTTCAGAGCTTTGGTAGAGGTATCTTTCGTTATATCCTTATTTTTTCGTAGTTGTGTCGTAGGGTCTTTGTGCTTCGTCCGCTGCCTTGTTAAAAAAAAAAAAAGTCACTATTCACCGACTGTTCACCCGACACTGTTCATCATACTGTTCACCGACACTGTTCATAGTTACTGTTTATCCGAATACAAATCTGTCCAGTCTTGTTGTTTGTGTTATCCAACTTGCTTACTTGGTTTTCAAATCTGGAGTTTGGCAAAACTTGTTGGAATTTTGTGAATCTTGAAGAGAACTTGCAATAATCTTGAGCTTCTTGAATTCTTGACCACAATCTTGAAATTTCTGAAGTTCCTAACAACTTCCTTGAAAGTTCTTGAAAGATCTTGGAGTTCTTGGTAGTTATTATTTGTGGACTTCCTTGTTTTGTGTCGTGGTTGATAGTTGTAGTCAAAAAAAAAAAAAAAAAAGGAATCGGTTGGCAAGAGAAAAAAAAAAGGAAGGGAAAGAAAGGGGCAACCGAATTGTTTTGAATAGGGAACCAAATCTGATTTGTGCAATCTTTCTTGGAGTAGAATTTGGAAGTTACCAAAAGTTGTTTCAAGAAGATTACCAATGGTTGTTTCAAGAAGGTTACCAAAAGTTGTTTCAAGAAGATTACCAAAAGTTGTTCAAGAGGAAAAGGATTTTCAAAAGGTTTCCAAAATCTAACTTGTTTCCAAAATCAATTAAGAAACTAAGTAAAGCACTTGGATAACTCTTTGTACTCACTTGGACACTCTCTCTTCTACCTTTTTAGGAAGCTTTCCCAAACTCTCTTATCCATTTTTTTTGGAAACTTTCCTAAATTCTCTCATCCATTTTTTAGGAAACTTTCCTAAACTCTCTCATCCACTTTTTTTTTGGAAACTTTCCTAAATTCTCTCATCCATTTTTAGGAAATTTTCCTAAACTCTCTCGTCCATTTTTTGGAAACTCACCTAAAATTCTCTCATCCACTTTAGGAAACTCTCCTATATTCTCTCATCCACTTTAGGAAACTCTCCTAATTTTTAGGAACACTTCCCTACACTTTCTCCTACATCTCCGTGATTACTCTTGCGAAAGAAGTTGGTGACAATTATTTGGGCTTGAGCAGCATTTATCAACCACCTAATCCAACAGGTAAAGGTATTTGGTAAGATCATTAGAGTGTTTTGAGTGACAAATACGAGAGTTGAGTGATACACGAGTGATGAGCACATACACGTGAGCTTGTGAGGAATCTCCTTTTCTTTGCTAACCATTTTTTGCAGGTCACGTAATCATGCCTAGGGGAGTTGCCTCTTACTCATACAGTCAAGAATTCTTGGAGAATGAGCCTCTCAAGAGGAGGGGTTCCAAGCGGCCTACTCCCAAGCACAATTCCATGGAAGATAGTTCACAACGTGAGTTTCGTTCACTCCGGGAGGAGATGGAACGTTACCGTGCTTCGTGTGTAGGTATAAACGAGATTGTGATGAATATGAGAAGGAACGAAGAAGTTTGTGTCGAGCATCTAAATCGAGATCAATTTCAAGCAAACGAGGTTCATCTAAGAAGTGTCTTGACAATCAAGACGAGGAGTTTGAGAATTCTCGAATTGAGTCAAAGCTTCGTGAAGCAAAGAATGAATTCCGAAGTCGGACTAAAGCATTGGTTGATTCTATGATGGAAAGACTTAGCCAAGTGTTGGATTCCCACTTGGAGCAACTTAACCATGTGTCAACCGGTGATAATAAAGGGAAAATTCATCCGAGTCCCTCGTTGATTGAAGAGCCAAATATGAATGAGTTACAACTGAGCCATGCACATGAGCTAGACAATGAAAATCCGAACTCAAGTGCAATGAATGAACAAATGTCCAAGAAGAATAAAGTGGGGAAAGGCGAGAATACTTTGGCCGTATTGATGAGTAAAGAGGAGGAGTTGGCCATGTTCGCAAAAGTTGAAAGTGTGGACGTTTTTGTTTGCTAACACGCTAACATGTGTTTTGGTTAGTACCTCTTCGTTTGTACAGATTAAACAAAGTCAAGTAGAGTTGGTCATGGCATGTTCCATTCCCACGCCACTTGGACACTTTGCGAGTTTCCATGGAGTTTGTCTTCTAGAAGCTAAATCTCTTTGGTCTCAATTCATGGAACCATGTCAACCCAAACCTGTCCACACCATTGGAGGATTGATTCGAGCTCATCTTAAAGGGGAAATTCCGGATTCTACTGCTTGTTCTCTACCTATGGTTCATTCCTCACCTTTGCCTTGTTTTGAGCATGTTACTAGCACCAACTCTTGTCGCTCTCATGTAGGTGTTGAAGAGAAGTGTAAAGGACTAGCACTGGCATCTCAAGTTGAATCAATGGGTGGAAGGAATATTGAAGTGTTAAAGGGAGTTTTCTCATTTAAATCTTGTTCTACACCTTCTTACCACCTAGTCAATAATGTACCCTTAGTTCTTTACCCGATTTCTGAATTGTTTTAAGTTGAAGGTTATTTTGTTTTCATAGGTTGTAACGCTGTCCACAATTTTCCAACTATGGTTAAGGACGTGCAACCCGATTTCGTACTTATTCCTGCTGAAAGTGGTGCACGTTCATGCTTCTTCCCGCATCCACAAGCTGGCTACCATGAGCTGACTTTACCAACTCCAACTTGCGCAAATTCATGCGATTCGTATGGAGTGCGCGTCACTTCATTGCTGCCACTTATGTCAGGATCCATGGCCGAAAGTTGATTAGAGAGCTTTTGATTGCTACCTTACACAAGTTCTTTCCTATCTTGGCGCATGTCCTTGTTTGAGAGCCTCATGAAACTGACCAAACGGCATTTAACTTGGCTCGTGACCTTTCATTTGTTCCCAACGTGGCTGACCTCCAAACGCACTATCGATTTGATTTGTCATACTACTAACTCTTGTTAGTATCATCTAGATTTGAGGACAAATCCTTCTCAAGAGGAGGGGACTGATGTGTGCACGAGCCTCGGCCCACGCAATGACCCAGTCCGAGTCCCATTGGGCCCAGTCACGCGTGTACGGGCCAAGCTCTTCATAAAATCACTCCAAGTTCTGGTTAGAGTTGTCCAAGACCAACATGGAGTTCACAAAGATATTGAGGCTTGGAGAGAGACAATCGAGCCATTTACACCATGATCCAAGCCCACAAAGAGTCAAGCGGGCCACCAAGAGAATAAGGCCTTAGGCCCCATCAATTAGTTAGCAATTAGTTAATGATTAAGTAAGAGCATGGGCCGACTTTTTCCTTTTCCTAGCCTTTAGGGTTTTAGTCACTTTAGCCTATAAATAGGCTTTCCTTGTAAGGTTTAAGGGTCAGAACTTTTATCAATAAAATTGTCTTATTTTCGTTCCTTCTTCTAAGAAGAGTGTTCGAGCCTTTTACTTGCTTTGGCAAGGGTTTTGAGCAATCTTGCGTCTCGTCCTAGATTGTTCTACCGACCTATCCCGTGGAGAAGCCACCTTCATTGGAGTCGTCGTACTGCCGTCTTGAATCCAATCGTGTCGTCCGTTTGGTTCTAGATCTCGCAATTCCAAGCGTTGGACATCCTCGCTAGATCCTTGGGCAAACGTGCTACGTGTCTCGAAACAAGTTGATCGAGGAACTTTTCAGTTGGCTTCAGAGCTTTGGTAGAGGTATCTTTCGTTATATCCTTATTTTTTCGTAGTTGTGTCGTAGGGTCTTTGTGCTTCGTCCGCTGCCTTGTTAAAAAAAAAAAAAGTCACTATTCACCGACTGTTCACCCGACACTGTTCATCATACTGTTCACCGACACTGTTCATAGTTACTGTTTATCCGAATACAAATCTGTCCAGTCTTGTTGTTTGTGTTATCCAACTTGCTTACTTGGTTTTCAAATCTGGAGTTTGGCAAAACTTGTTGGAATTTTGTGAATCTTGAAGAGAACTTGCAATAATCTTGAGCTTCTTGAATTCTTGACCACAATCTTGAAATTTCTGAAGTTCCTAACAACTTCCTTGAAAGTTCTTGAAAGATCTTGGAGTTCTTGGTAGTTATTATTTGTGGACTTCCTTGTTTTGTGTCGTGGTTGATAGTTGTAGTCAAAAAAAAAAAAAAAAAAGGAATCGGTTGGCAAGAGAAAAAAAAAAGGAAGGGAAAGAAAGGGGCAACCGAATTGTTTTGAATAGGGAACCAAATCTGATTTGTGCAATCTTTCTTGGAGTAGAATTTGGAAGTTACCAAAAGTTGTTTCAAGAAGATTACCAATGGTTGTTTCAAGAAGGTTACCAAAAGTTGTTTCAAGAAGATTACCAAAAGTTGTTCAAGAGGAAAAGGATTTTCAAAAGGTTTCCAAAATCTAACTTGTTTCCAAAATCAATTAAGAAACTAAGTAAAGCACTTGGATAACTCTTTGTACTCACTTGGACACTCTCTCTTCTACCTTTTTAGGAAGCTTTCCCAAACTCTCTTATCCATTTTTTTTGGAAACTTTCCTAAATTCTCTCATCCATTTTTTAGGAAACTTTCCTAAACTCTCTCATCCACTTTTTTTTTGGAAACTTTCCTAAATTCTCTCATCCATTTTTAGGAAATTTTCCTAAACTCTCTCGTCCATTTTTTGGAAACTCACCTAAAATTCTCTCATCCACTTTAGGAAACTCTCCTATATTCTCTCATCCACTTTAGGAAACTCTCCTAATTTTTAGGAACACTTCCCTACACTTTCTCCTACATCTCCGTGATTACTCTTGCGAAAGAAGTTGGTGACAATTATTTGGGCTTGAGCAGCATTTATCAACCACCTAATCCAACAGGTAAAGGTATTTGGTAAGATCATTAGAGTGTTTTGAGTGACAAATACGAGAGTTGAGTGATACACGAGTGATGAGCACATACACGTGAGCTTGTGAGGAATCTCCTTTTCTTTGCTAACCATTTTTTGCAGGTCACGTAATCATGCCTAGGGGAGTTGCCTCTTACTCATACAGTCAAGAATTCTTGGAGAATGAGCCTCTCAAGAGGAGGGGTTCCAAGCGGCCTACTCCCAAGCACAATTCCATGGAAGATAGTTCACAACGTGAGTTTCGTTCACTCCGGGAGGAGATGGAACGTTACCGTGCTTCGTGTGTAGGTATAAACGAGATTGTGATGAATATGAGAAGGAGCGAAGAAGTTTGTGTCGAGCATCTAAATCGAGATCAATTTCAAGCAAACGAGGTTCATCTAAGAAGTGTCTTGACAATCAAGACGAGGAGTTTGAGAATTCTCGAATTGAGTCAAAGCTTCGTGAAGCAAAGAATGAATTCCGAAGTCGGACTAAAGCATTGGTTGATTCTATGATGGAAAGACTTAGCCAAGTGTTGGATTCCCACTTGGAGCAACTTAACCATGTGTCAACCGGTGATAATAAAGGGAAAATTCATCCGAGTCCCTCGTTGATTGAAGAGCCAAATATGAATGAGTTACAACTGAGCCATGCACATGAGCTAGACAATGAAAATCCGAACTCAAGTGCAATGAATGAACAAATGTCCAAGAAGAATAAAGTGGGGAAAGGCGAGAATACTTTGGCCGTATTGATGAGTAAAGAGGAGGAGTTGGCCATGTTCGCAAAAGTTGAGAGTGTGGACGTTTTTGTTTGCTAACACGCTAACATGTGTTTTGGTTAGTACCTCTTCGTTTGTACAGATTAAACAAAGTCAAGTAGAGTTGGTCATGGCATGTTCCATTCCCACGCCACTTGGACACTTTGCGAGTTTCCATGGAGTTTGTCTTCTAGAAGCTAAATCTCTTTGGTCTCAATTCATGGAACCATGTCAACCCAAACCTGTCCACACCATTGGAGGATTGATTCGAGCTCATCTTAAAGGGGAAATTCCGGATTCTACTGCTTGTTCTCTACCTATGGTTCATTCCTCACCTTTGCCTTGTTTTGAGCATGTTACTAGCACCAACTCTTGTCGCTCTCATGTAGGTGTTGAAGAGAAGTGTAAAGGACTAGCACTGGCATCTCAAGTTGAATCAATGGGTGGAAGGAATATTGAAGTGTTAAAGGGAGTTTTCTCATTTAAATCTTGTTCTACACCTTCTTACCACCTAGTCAATAATGTACCCTTAGTTCTTTACCCGATTTCTGAATTGTTTCAAGTTGAAGGTTATTTTGTTTTCATAGGTTGTAACGCTGTCCACAATTTTCCAACTATGGTTAAGGACGTGCAACCCGATTTCGTACTTATTCCTGCTGAAAGTGGTGCACGTTCATGCTTCTTCCCGCATCCACAAGCTGGCTACCATGAGCTGACTTTACCAACTCCAACTTGCGCAAATTCATGCGATTCGTATGGAGTGCGCGTCACTTCATTGCTGCCACTTATGTCAGGATCCATGGCCGAAAGTTGATTAGAGAGCTTTTGATTGCTACCTTACACAAGTTCTTTCCTATCTTGGCGCATGTCCTTGTTTGAGAGCCTCATGAAACTGACCAAACGGCATTTAACTTGGCTCGTGACCTTTCATTTGTTCCCAACGTGGCTGACCTCCAAACGCACTATCGATTTGATTTGTCATACTACTAACTCTTGTTAGTATCATCTAGATTTGAGGACAAATCCTTCTCAAGAGGAGGGGACTGATGTGTGCACGAGCCTCGGCCCACGCAATGACCCAGTCCGAGTCCCATTGGGCCCAGTCACGCGTGTACGGGCCAAGCTCTTCATAAAATCACTCCAAGCTCTTCGAATGAGGTAAAGTACACACTCGCCTAACAATGATGGACAACTTCATATAGCATGTGATTCATGATAATTAAGTAATCAAGTGGACACTTAGCACGTAAGCAATACAAATTGATTTCATGGGAGCATGTAATTCACGGATATCACGTAATCACATAAATTGGAAATCGAGTAAACAGATAGTCAAGTAATCAGGTAGTCACAGAAAACACGGGTATATAGAACACTCACCTATTTACGCACAACAACGTGCAAAATATCCTTCCGGATATTATCTTTAGTCACTGAGAAAACCTAAAATTAAATGAAAAGAATATTACCACTCATTTATCACAAACAATTAGGTGCAATCAAAGAAACTCGACGAATGATGAGTAGAACGTATAAAAAGAGACTTTAAAGTGGAACGAGGACATTTGGACCCGTGGACAAAATACTCAAGAAAATCCTAAACCACTCCTCTTTATTTGGTAAGAGTAAGTAAACATTTGGAGTTTCCAATTGAAGAAGGATCATGTTTTTAAGATGGAAAAACGGTCATAGTATTATACAAGTTCAAATAGAACTTAGCTTTCGGGCGAAAATTTGGGCAGCATGCCCTTTGTGTTTACCTAATTTCCAGCCATTTATGGCTTCATGATTTTTCTCAGCCAATCCCAAAGTCATGTACAGCACAAACTCATCATAATAGCCATTTCATAGGCTCAAGACAATATAAGAACAAAATCAAAGGAATAACAAGTGCGGAAATGCAATTTGACAAAAGACAGCTTTGACGGGTTCATGCATAACGGTCACAACCGGAGTTACACTTATCGGATTGGGATGAAACTTAAGCCGTTTCGAAGCTAAGACACAGGACTACAATGTTGAAGAAGGCCACTCAGTCCAGTTTGCCCTGTATCTAGGTCAAATTTATCAAAATGATCCCAGATTTTCTAGTTCGAGGTTTACTGTGGTAGTCTTGATTCATCCACTCTAATCTCCGCACACATAACTCCAAATCCAATAATTCCAAAGCCATATGAAAGCTAAGACAAATGTATACAATTCTCATGAAGATGACTTAGTCAGATTTACAGTGCAATCTAGTCAAATGCCCACTTTACAGATCCAAAATCCAACTAGTTGGTCAATTAACCGCACTGCATTCAAATGACCATATCCCAGTCTACCGAGGTCCGTTTAAGACGTTCTTGGCGGCGTTGAAAAGCTAATACAGGGTACTAAAACTTTCATGTTTTGACAATTGGCTAAATCTGAACGGATTATAGTAAACAAACACAACCAAAGAGACTAAACTGTCCACGCGGAATTCTGGAAAGTAACCTAGATCAGCGAGGGTATTTTCGTCTTTTCACAAGCTACGTTGCTCCGATTGAGCTGAAATTTTATAGGCATATATAAAATACCATTCTCTACAACTTTCATGTTTTGTGCCAAGCCAAATTCGGCCTCTAACATGGAGAAATAAAATCGGGCAGAAAAGGGGGAAAATTTTCCAGAAATCTGGAATTTTGATTTCTAATGGAACCTTTCTTGATTTCTTGCTCCCATCATCACTATAACCACTTATCTAAGCTTAGATACAACATAGATCGTCCATATAGCAAGTATAAGCAGCACATACCTCAAAAGAAACAAGGCTTGCAAGAGTACCACTTCACTTCCTCTTGAAAATTTTAGCTTCCCTAGCTTCCCAAGATCACAATTCACACTTTAATCGGTTTAGAATTTGTTTCTTGCACTTGGATGGTGCAAATCAAGAAGAAATTTTGGTTTTCTCTTGCTCTCCCTTTCCTCTCTCCTTGCTCGGCTATGCAGCAGAAAAATTGGGGAAGAATGAAGCTCACTTGGTCTTATAAGAAGACAAGAAAATTAGAACAAATTCTGTCCACAAGTTTAGCCAACACTTGGCTTGATTTCCACCACACAATTTTCTCTCTCCTTCCTTGCATTTTAGCCACAAATTTCGGCCAAGCTGTCATCATGAGAGAGGAGATATTTTACTCCATTAGTAATAACCTTGTGTGACAAGTAAGTGGCGGTCAAGTGGTCGGTTCAAACGGTAGTGCACGGTACACGTCGGTGTGACGCGTTTTCTCTTAAATCGCACGTACTAGGGTTTTTGCTTCCTATTCACTAACTTTTTATCATTGCTTCTAATCACATATTATTTCTCACTTAAAAGTCACTTTTAAGCACCAAATTCGATCCTTACTCGGTACCGGATAATTATACTACGGTTACACGAAAAATCCGATTTCACCTTGAATTGAAAACGAATAGGAGAACCCTAATTTCCTATGGTCATTAGCACTTTTCTAGGGTGATTGAACTATGGATAACATGAAATAATAATTTTCAAATAATTTTCAAATAAAAGGGAATTTTTGAGAAATATGTAAGGAATTTGCGAGTCCTCACACTCTCTCCCCCTTAAAAGAATTTCGACCTCGAAATTCCAACTTGCATTAATCAGATCAAAAATAGCTCTCGAAAGTTGATCACATACTAAGAATCATTTCAATCTCACCACAAGGATCTTTTGGGTTACAATACTTTCCAGACTCAGCTAAGATGACCCCGTCCGGTCTCTCACGTCACTTCCTAGTCACTAGATGTCCGTAGATTTCTTATATTCATTTTAGTCGGACAAAGCCTGTTCATGTTCCAAAATACAAGTCTCAAGTACCTAGTAGCTAGCATCGCCTCAACTCTGGAGTACTCGGGCACGAGAATCCGAAATAAGATAATTCACATCTCGAGCTGCAGTCCCAAGAGTAAACTATCTACAATCGAAAGTCCTACCTGACGTACCTATCTATGGTCCTCAGATACCATGAGAAAGATTTAAGGCCGATAACATTTATGATCCATAACTTATGCTCGAACGAACACTTAATCCTTCATACTTATTCACCACTTAGTCCAGGCTCACTCCGCGCAAAGACCACGCGAAGCAGCTATAGGTTTTATCCCTCAATTGCTTACCTTTCAAATCAAATCAAATCCCACAGTCCGGCATCCCAAACTTTAAGCCTAGGATACACTACAGAAATCTGAAGCCTAAGCTCTGATACCACCTGTGACGGCCCCACCTCCCCCTAGGGCGTACCAAAGGGTTCAGCGGGTCGCCTGCCCAGCTCTCGCCAGGACTCACTCACTATGGAACTCGAATCATGTATATACATCCATAGACAATAGATGCTCAAGTAAAAGATAAGAAACTTCTACACACCAGAAGTCTTCAAAGTTTTTACCATTCAAGTACAACCATCGAATATACAAGGGTTCTCATTCCTCATACAACCAGCCCGTGCCAAGCACTAGGGCGAGAACCATTACAAGGCCAAAGAACTAGATCAACTAGACTATACAGAACTCTCGTCCTTGCTCGCCTTCCCCTGCTAAGGAAAACAATTGACGTGGTATGAGCTAAAAAGCCCAGTGAGGTTCTATATACATAAACAAGTAATTAAACAAGGAACATTAGTCATGTAATAACAATTAATCCAGAAAACTTTATGTATAGTTCATGAGTGGTTGGGACTTATTACAGGTATGGAGCATATCACAGGTATAACACATGATTTCATGTTGGCATTTTAGCATGGAACAATTATCATGATACACGGTAACCATATACTGAAGGATACGGTGTTCCGGTGGAACTTTGTCGGTCCTCTGCACCTTATAACTTCCGGATCCCCACGGTTGACTGGCCATCACCTTATCCCTCCAGTGGTAATACTCGAGTATACCGACGGTTGTCCAGGGTTCCAACCTACCCGACCGAGCCCAGTCCTGGCTCGAGTAGGTCGGTAACCGAGGCGGGGCCCAAGTTCAGCTTAGAGCTTACAACATGCACAACTAACCAAGTAAATCGGTAAACGGTAAATGGTAAAATTCATCAATTGAATAGGTCGAATGAGGTAAAGTACACACTCGCCTAACAATGATGGACAACTTCATATAGCATGTGATTCATGATAATTAAGTAATCAAGTGGACACTTAGCACGTAAGCAATACAAATTGATTTCATGGGAGCATGTAATTCACGGATATCACGTAATCACATAAATTGGAAATCGAGTAAACAGATAGTCAAGTAATCAGGTAGTCACAGAAAACACGGGTATATAGAACACTCACCTATTTACGCACAACAACGTGCAAAATATCCTTCCGGATATTATCTTTAGTCACTGAGAAAACCTAAAATTAAATGAAAAGAATATTACCACTCATTTATCACAAACAATTAGGTGCAATCAAAGAAACTCGACGAATGATGAGTAGAACGTATAAAAAGAGACTTTAAAGTGGAACGAGGACATTTGGACCCGTGGACAAAATACTCAAGAAAATCCTAAACCACTCCTCTTTATTTGGTAAGAGTAAGTAAACATTTGGAGTTTCCAATTGAAGAAGGATCATGTTTTTAAGATGGAAAAACGGTCATAGTATTATACAAGTTCAAATAGAACTTAGCTTTCGGGCGAAAATTTGGGCAGCATGCCCTTTGTGTTTACCTAATTTCCAGCCATTTATGGCTTCATGATTTTTCTCAGCCAATCCCAAAGTCATGTACAGCACAAACTCATCATAATAGCCATTTCATAGGCTCAAGACAATATAAGAACAAAATCAAAGGAATAACAAGTGCGGAAATGCAATTTGACAAAAGACAGCTTTGACGGGTTCATGCATAACGGTCACAACCGGAGTTACACTTATCGGATTGGGATGAAACTTAAGCCGTTTCGAAGCTAAGACACAGGACTACAATGTTGAAGAAGGCCACTCAGTCCAGTTTGCCCTGTATCTAGGTCAAATTTATCAAAATGATCCCAGATTTTCTAGTTCGAGGTTTACTGTGGTAGTCTTGATTCATCCACTCTAATCTCCGCACACATAACTCCAAATCCAATAATTCCAAAGCCATATGAAAGCTAAGACAAATGTATACAATTCTCATGAAGATGACTTAGTCAGATTTACAGTGCAATCTAGTCAAATGCCCACTTTACAGATCCAAAATCCAACTAGTTGGTCAATTAACCGCACTGCATTCAAATGACCATATCCCAGTCTACCGAGGTCCGTTTAAGACGTTCTTGGCGGCGTTGAAAAGCTAATACAGGGTACTAAAACTTTCATGTTTTGACAATTGGCTAAATCTGAACGGATTATAGTAAACAAACACAACCAAAGAGACTAAACTGTCCACGCGGAATTCTGGAAAGTAACCTAGATCAGCGAGGGTATTTTCGTCTTTTCACAAGCTACGTTGCTCCGATTGAGCTGAAATTTTATAGGCATATATAAAATACCATTCTCTACAACTTTCATGTTTTGTGCCAAGCCAAATTCGGCCTCTAACATGGAGAAATAAAATCGGGCAGAAAAGGGGGAAAATTTTCCAGAAATCTGGAATTTTGATTTCTAATGGAACCTTTCTTGATTTCTTGCTCCCATCATCACTATAACCACTTATCTAAGCTTAGATACAACATAGATCATCCATATAGCAAGTATAAGCAGCACATACCTCAAAAGAAACAAGGCTTGCAAGAGTACCACTTCACTTCCTCTTGAAAATTTTAGCTTCCCTAGCTTCCCAAGATCACAATTCACACTTTAATCGGTTTAGAATTTGTTTCTTGCACTTGGATGGTGCAAATCAAGAAGAAATTTTGGTTTTCTCTTGCTCTCCCTTTCCTCTCTCCTTGCTCGGCTATGCAGCAGAAAAATTGGGGAAGAATGAAGCTCACTTGGTCTTATAAGAAGACAAGAAAATTAGAACAAATTCTGTCCACAAGTTTAGCCAACACTTGGCTTGATTTCCACCACACAATTTTCTCTCTCCTTCCTTGCATTTTAGCCACAAATTTCGGCCAAGCTGTCATCATGAGAGAGGAGATATTTTACTCCATTAGTAATAAACTTGTGTGACAAGTAAGTGGCGGTCAAGTGGTCGGTTCAAACGGTAGTGCACGGTACACGTCGGTGTGACGCGTTTTCTCTTAAATCGCACGTACTAGGGTTTTTGCTTCCTATTCACTAACTTTTTATCATTGCTTCTAATCACATATTATTTCTCACTTAAAAGTCACTTTTAAGCACCAAATTCGATCCTTACTCGGTACCGGATAATTATACTACGGTTACACGAAAAATCCGATTTCACCTTGAATTGAAAACGAATAGGAGAACCCTAATTTCCTATGGTCATTAGCACTTTTCTAGGGTGATTGAACTATGGATAACATGAAATAATAATTTTCAAATAATTTTCAAATAAAAGGGAATTTTTGAGAAATATGTAAGGAATTTGCGAGTCCTCACACTCTCTCCCCCTTAAAAGAATTTCGACCTCGAAATTCCAACTTGCATTAATCAGATCAAAAATAGCTCTCGAAAGTTGATCACATACTAAGAATCATTTCAATCTCACCACAAGGATCTTTTGGGTTACAATACTTTCCAGACTCAGCTAAGATGACCCCGTCCGGTCTCTCACGTCACTTCCTAGTCACTAGATGTCCGTAGATTTCTTATATTCATTTTAGTCGGACAAAGCCTGTTCATGTTCCAAAATACAAGTCTCAAGTACCTAGTAGCTAGCATCGCCTCAACTCTGGAGTACTCGGGCACGAGAATCCGAAATAAGATAATTCACATCTCGAGCTGCAGTCCCAAGAGTAAACTATCTACAATCGAAAGTCCTACCTGACGTACCTATCTATGGTCCTCAGATACCATGAGAAAGATTTAAGGCCGATAACATTTATGATCCATAACTTATGCTCGAACGAACACTTAATCCTTCATACTTATTCACCACTTAGTCCAGGCTCACTCCGCGCAAAGACCACGCGAAGCAGCTATAGGTTTTATCCCTCAATTGCTTACCTTTCAAATCAAATCAAATCCCACAGTCCGGCATCCCAAACTTTAAGCCTAGGATACACTACAGAAATCTGAAGCCTAAGCTCTGATACCACCTGTGACGGCCCCACCTCCCCCTAGGGCGTACCAAAGGGTTCAGCGGGTCGCCTGCCCAGCTCTCGCCAGGACTCACTCACTATGGAACTCGAATCATGTATATACATCCATAGACAATAGATGCTCAAGTAAAAGATAAGAAACTTCTACACACCAGAAGTCTTCAAAGTTTTTACCATTCAAGTACAACCATCGAATATACAAGGGTTCTCATTCCTCATACAACCAGCCCGTGCCAAGCACTAGGGCGAGAACCATTACAAGGCCAAAGAACTAGATCAACTAGACTATACAGAACTCTCGTCCTTGCTCGCCTTCCCCTGCTAAGGAAAACAATTGACGTGGTATGAGCTAAAAAGCCCAGTGAGGTTCTATATACATAAACAAGTAATTAAACAAGGAACATTAGTCATGTAATAACAATTAATCCAGAAAACTTTATGTATAGTTCATGAGTGGTTGGGACTTATTACAGGTATGGAGCATATCACAGGTATAACACATGATTTCATGTTGGCATTTTAGCATGGAACAATTATCATGATACACGGTAACCATATACTGAAGGATACGGTGTTCCGGTGGAACTTTGTCGGTCCTCTGCACCTTATAACTTCCGGATCCCCACGGTTGACTGGCCATCACCTTATCCCTCCAGTGGTAATACTCGAGTATACCGACGGTTGTCCAGGGTTCCAACCTACCCGACCGAGCCCAGTCCTGGCTCGAGTAGGTCGGTAACCGAGGCGGGGCCCAAGTTCAGCTTAGAGCTTACAACATGCACAACTAACCAAGTAAATCGGTAAACGGTAAATGGTAAAATTCATCAATTGAATAGGTCGAATGAGGTAAAGTACACACTCGCCTAACAATGATGGACAACTTCATATAGCATGTGATTCATGATAATTAAGTAATCAAGTGGACACTTAGCACGTAAGCAATACAAATTGATTTCATGGGAGCATGTAATTCACGGATATCACGTAATCACATAAATTGGAAATCGAGTAAACAGATAGTCAAGTAATCAGGTAGTCACAGAAAACACGGGTATATAGAACACTCACCTATTTACGCACAACAACGTGCAAAATATCCTTCCGGATATTATCTTTAGTCACTGAGAAAACCTAAAATTAAATGAAAAGAATATTACCACTCATTTATCACAAACAATTAGGTGCAATCAAAGAAACTCGACGAATGATGAGTAGAACGTATAAAAAGAGACTTTAAAGTGGAACGAGGACATTTGGACCCGTGGACAAAATACTCAAGAAAATCCTAAACCACTCCTCTTTATTTGGTAAGAGTAAGTAAACATTTGGAGTTTCCAATTGAAGAAGGATCATGTTTTTAAGATGGAAAAACGGTCATAGTATTATACAAGTTCAAATAGAACTTAGCTTTCGGGCGAAAATTTGGGCAGCATGCCCTTTGTGTTTACCTAATTTCCAGCCATTTATGGCTTCATGATTTTTCTCAGCCAATCCCAAAGTCATGTACAGCACAAACTCATCATAATAGCCATTTCATAGGCTCAAGACAATATAAGAACAAAATCAAAGGAATAACAAGTGCGGAAATGCAATTTGACAAAAGACAGCTTTGACGGGTTCATGCATAACGGTCACAACCGGAGTTACACTTATCGGATTGGGATGAAACTTAAGCCGTTTCGAAGCTAAGACACAGGACTACAATGTTGAAGAAGGCCACTCAGTCCAGTTTGCCCTGTATCTAGGTCAAATTTATCAAAATGATCCCAGATTTTCTAGTTCGAGGTTTACTGTGGTAGTCTTGATTCATCCACTCTAATCTCCGCACACATAACTCCAAATCCAATAATTCCAAAGCCATATGAAAGCTAAGACAAATGTATACAATTCTCATGAAGATGACTTAGTCAGATTTACAGTGCAATCTAGTCAAATGCCCACTTTACAGATCCAAAATCCAACTAGTTGGTCAATTAACCGCACTGCATTCAAATGACCATATCCCAGTCTACCGAGGTCCGTTTAAGACGTTCTTGGCGGCGTTGAAAAGCTAATACAGGGTACTAAAACTTTCATGTTTTGACAATTGGCTAAATCTGAACGGATTATAGTAAACAAACACAACCAAAGAGACTAAACTGTCCACGCGGAATTCTGGAAAGTAACCTAGATCAGCGAGGGTATTTTCGTCTTTTCACAAGCTACGTTGCTCCGATTGAGCTGAAATTTTATAGGCATATATAAAATACCATTCTCTACAACTTTCATGTTTTGTGCCAAGCCAAATTCGGCCTCTAATATGGAGAAATAAAATCGGGCAGAAAAGGGGGAAAATTTTCCAGAAATCTGGAATTTTGATTTCTAATGGAACCTTTCTTGATTTCTTGCTCCCATCATCACTATAACCACTTATCTAAGCTTAGATACAACATAGATCGTCCATATAGCAAGTATAAGCAGCACATACCTCAAAAGAAACAAGGCTTGCAAGAGTACCACTTCACTTCCTCTTGAAAATTTTAGCTTCCCTAGCTTCCCAAGATCACAATTCACACTTTAATCGGTTTAGAATTTGTTTCTTGCACTTGGATGGTGCAAATCAAGAAGAAATTTTGGTTTTCTCTTGCTCTCCCTTTCCTCTCTCCTTGCTCGGCTATGCAGCAGAAAAATTGGGGAAGAATGAAGCTCACTTGGTCTTATAAGAAGACAAGAAAATTAGAACAAATTCTGTCCACAAGTTTAGCCAACACTTGGCTTGATTTCCACCACACAATTTTCTCTCTCCTTCCTTGCATTTTAGCCACAAATTTCGGCCAAGCTGTCATCATGAGAGAGGAGATATTTTACT
Source organism: Coffea arabica (assembly GCF_036785885.1). Classification (NCBI taxonomy): domain Eukaryota; kingdom Viridiplantae; phylum Streptophyta; class Magnoliopsida; order Gentianales; family Rubiaceae; genus Coffea; species Coffea arabica. The sequence continues at coordinate 41,267,733 of NC_092320.1, read as the reverse complement.
CCATTAGTAATAACCTTGTGTGACAAGTAAGTGGCGGTCAAGTGGTCGGTTCAAACGGTAGTGCACGGTACACGTCGGTGTGACGCGTTTTCTCTTAAATCGCACGTACTAGGGTTTTTGCTTCCTATTCACTAACTTTTTATCATTGCTTCTAATCACATATTATTTCTCACTTAAAAGTCACTTTTAAGCACCAAATTCGATCCTTACTCGGTACCGGATAATTATACTACGGTTACACGAAAAATCCGATTTCACCTTGAATTGAAAACGAATAGGAGAACCCTAATTTCCTATGGTCATTAGCACTTTTCTAGGGTGATTGAACTATGGATAACATGAAATAATAATTTTCAAATAATTTTCAAATAAAAGGGAATTTTTGAGAAATATGTAAGGAATTTGCGAGTCCTCACATGTGATATGAATGTGCGGATCTAGACGAACAATCAAGTTGAAAAGGCGGCACGTATGACCCTTCTAAACCCCAAGTTGATGAACTAAGATGAAGCTCAACCCAACAACTAACGATTTAGTGAACCAACGATCTGGATAGAAGAACGCCACAATCAAGGTGTATACTTGGTTGATAAGTTCAAGTTGAATAACTCAAGAAAACTCTCAAGTATTCAAGCAAAGCTCTCTTGGAAGAGAAAAGTGAATAAACTCACAAATATAATGTAATTTCTCTCTCCTTAACAAGGAGGAAGTAAGGCTATTTATAGCCTTTACAAGCATTAACCCTAATCCCCAAAATTGACTAAACTAACCCTACTAATTAATGACAAGGATTCGGCCAGCCCTAAGAGTTTAATGGACTGACTTTAACTAATATTTAACTATAAAAAGATAAATAATAGAACTAGCTTAACTCTTCCTTAAGCGTGACCACTAGGTGAGGACACGCCTAACTAGCAACAGGCGCTGGAGGGTCTTCTACTTGGAGCAATGTGTAAAGTTTTGAATCTTCATTCTCCAAGCCTTCAATAATCTTTAAATCATCTCCAATGCGGCCTTGGATTGTACTCACAAGGGCTTGTAAAGATTCACGCATCTTCTTGGCACGAGCTCTTGAGACTGGACCACTTGGTACTTGAATGACTTGGGCAACTTGTGTTTGACCAGCCTTGAGCCCCTCATCAATCCCCTCCTCTTGTAGGCGATTTGTCCCCAAATCAAGCTCGTCATCTGCATGAAAAGGACTCAAGTCAGCCACATTGAATGTAGCATGTACTCCATACTCACCTGGAAGGTCAAGTTTGTAGGCATTGTCATTGATGCGCTCCACAACTTGAAATGGTCCATCACCCCGTGGAAGTAGTTTGTTGCGCCTTTGGTTTGGAAAACGCTCCTTTCTCATGTGTATCCAAACCCAATCACTTGGTTCAAACACCATCTGGCGACGTCCCTTGTTGGCACTTTGAATGTATTGAAGGGTACGTTTCTCAATATTAGCTCTAGCTTTGGTATGCAAATCCCGCACAATCTCAGCCTTTTTCTTACCATCTAGGTTAACTCTCTCAGAAATAGGTAAAGGAGACAAGTCTAAAGGTGTGAGAGGGTTAAATCCATAAACAATTTCAAAAGGTGAAAATTGAGTAGAAGTATGCACAGTGCGATTATATGCAAATTCAACATGAGGCAAGCAATCTTCCCAAGATTTAATGTTCTTTTTAATAATTGCTCGCAACAATGTAGATAAAGTCCGATTAACCACTTCAGTTTGTCCATCAGTTTGTGGGTGACTAGAAGTAGAAAAAAGCAATTTAGTCCCTAGTTTACACCACAAAGTTTTCCAAAAGTAGCTAAGGAACCTTACATCCCTATCAGAAACAATGGTACGAGGTACCCCATGTAAACGCACTATGTCTCTAAAGAATAAATCAGCCACATGTTTAGCATCATCAGTTTTATGGCAAGGAATGAAGTGAGCCATCTTTGAGAAACGATCAACTACCACATAAATGGAATCATGCCCTTGTCTAGTTCTAGGTAATCCAAGTACAAAGTCCATAGACAAATCTACCCAAGGGTCATGTGGGATGGGTAAAGGAGTGTAGAGTCCATAAGGATGTACCTTTGATTTTGCTTGGTGACAAGTGACACACCTTTGTGTATGCCTCTCGACGTCCCTCTTCATGCGAGGCCAGTAGAAATGCTCTTGGAGAATTGACAAGGTCTTCGCCACTCCAAAATGTCCCATGAGGCCTCCACCATGAGCCTCTCTAACCAATAAAAGTCGCATGGAGCACATTGGGATACATAGTTTGCCTTTGTAGTACAAGAACCCCTGCGACATAGAATAATGCTCACGAGTAACTCGTGGCAAGGTTGTGAAAATCTCACCAAAGTCTAGGTCAGCTGCATATAAATCCTTAATGAACTCAAAGCCAAGCAACTTAGTGTCTAGTGTAGTGATTAGTGTATACCTTCTAGAAAGTGCATCAGCCACTACATTAGTCTTTCCAACCTTATATTTGATGACAAACACAAAACTATCAATGAAAGCCACCCACCTCGCATGCCTTTTGCTCAATTTGGTTTGTGATTTGATGTGTTTGAGCGATTCATGATCAGTGTGGAGTACGAATTCCCGAGGTCTGAGGTAGTGTTGCCAAGTTTGGAGAGCTCGCACCAAGGCCATCAATTCTTTGTCATAAGTAGAGTAGTTCAACGAGGCACCAGTCAACTTCTCACTAAAGTAGGCCACTGGTTTCCCCTCTTGAATGAGCACAGCTCCAATACCTATACCAGAAGCATCACACTCTACTTCAAAAGCCTTGTCAAAATTAGGTAAACTTAATACAGGTGCATGTGTGAGCTTGTGTTTAAGTAATTGGAAAGACTTAGCTTGTTCTTCTTCCCATTGGAATGGCACATTTTTCTTGATAATGGCTGTAAGTGGGGCAGCAATGGTGCTGAAATCCTTGACAAAGCGTCTATAGAAGCTTGCCAAGCCATGGAAACTCCTTACCTCACTTACACTGGTTGGTATTGGCCATTCATTTATGGCCTTCACCTTTTCTTGGTCAACTCGTATTCCCTGGTCACTCACAACATAACCTAGGAAGACAAGTTGATTAGTGCAAAAAGTACACTTCTTAAGGTTAGCATAGAGGCTCGCCTTTCGAAGTGCATCTAAGACCATTCGTACATGCACAACATGCTCTTCTGTACTCTTACTATAGATCAATATGTCATCAAAGTAGACTACCACAAATTTACCAATAAAAGAACGCAAAACATGGTTCATTAACCTCATGAAGGTACTAGGTGCATTAGTTAAGCCAAAAGGCATGACCAACCATTCATACAGACCATGTTTTGTTTTAAATGCTGTTTTCCACTCATCCCCTTCTTTCATGCGTATTTGGTGATAACCACTCTTCAAGTCAATCTTAGTAAATATAATAGCACCATGTAACTCATCAAGCATGTCATCTAATCGAGGTATGGGATGGCGATACTTTACCGTTATGGCATTTATGGCTCTACAATCGGTGCACATCCTCCATCCTCCATCTTTCTTTGGCACAAGTAGGACAGGTACAGCACAAGGACTTAAACTCTCTTGAATCCAGCCCTTACCAAGCAAGTCCTCTACTTGCCTTTGTTGCTCCTTAGTTTCCTCCGGATTAGTCCTATATGGTGCCTTATTAGGAAGGGAAGAGCCAGGAATGAAATCAATTTGATGTTCTATTCCCCTCAAAGGTGGCAACCCATTAGGTATATCCTCAGGAAATACGTCTTGGTACTCCTGTAAAAGGTCAGCAATAGCACTAGGCAAAGAAGCACCAAGTTCATTAGTGAGCAAAGACTCTTTACAAAACAAGATAAGCAAAATCTGGTTAGAGTGCAAAGCCTTTCGTACATCTCTAGTTCTAGCAAGCATGATGGATTTTCTCTCCTTTTTCCCTTCAATGACCGAATGTGAAATGTCAATTTTATGAGAAGATGGTTCGGCCATTTTGCTCTTTGTTTCATGCAAATTTTTCTTTTTATTGTCACAATGCATGTCATATTCCTTTTGCAACCCAATTTGGTCCTCATGCACTTGTTGAGGTGTAAGAGGTGCAAGTGTGATCTTTTTAGTATTATGCACAAAGGAATACTTATTCAAGAATCCATCAAAAATGACCCTTTTATCAAATTGCCATGGCCTTCCTAAAATAATATGAGTAGCTTGCATAGGCACAACATCACATAAAACATCATCTTTATATCTACCAATGGCAAAATTAATTAAAACTTGCTTATGAACACGTACCTCACCACTATTATTCAGCCATTGTAGTTTGTAAGGTCGGGGGTGATCACTTGTTGGCATGCTCAATCGTTCCACCATGAGTGCACTAGCAACATTGGTACAGCTCCCTGGGTCAATTACCAAGCTACAAAGCTTGTCCATCACATGACACCTTGAGTAAAATATGTTCTCTCGTTGAAGGTCATCTCTACTAGCTTGAGCAGTTAGAGCTCGCCTTGCAACCATACCAACTTTACCATGAGCTGGTATCTCCTCAAATTCCTCTTCATCCTCAACCAAGGGAGGCATGTCCTCACACTCTTCCTCCTCATCCGTTTGTACTTCCCCATTGGGTAGTATAAGCATAACCCTTTGATTTGGGCATTGGGAAGCAATATGTCCAAACCCTTGACACTTAAAACACTTAGTGTCTCGGTATCGAACTTTGCTTACCTCATGAGTAGGCCTACCATCGCCCCTTGAGGGTGGTTTTGAGGGAGGTGCATTCGGCCTTAGAGACTCCTTGGTTGTCCCACCTTGTTTGGCCAAGGGGAATGCACTAGAGGGGCTGACTTCCCTCTTGAAGGGTTGGCTCCTCCAATTTCCAACTTGAAAGTTGGAATTTTGTCGAATTGGACCCCTCCTCTTGAGCCTCCTTTCAATCTTAATAGCCTTGTCTAGCATATCATGGAGGTCCACATAATGGTGCATCTCCACTTGATCCGCTATTTCAGGCCTCAATCCACTTAAAAATCGTGCCATAGTAGCTTCCCGGTCCTCGACAATGTCGGCCCTTAACATGGCTATCTCCATCTCCTTATGATAGTCCTCCACGCTTTTGGCTCCTTGTGTTAAATTTTGAAGTTTGAGGTACAAGTCACGGTGGTAGTGACTAGGAACAAAGCGTTTCTTCATGACACCTCTCAATTCGGTCCATGTAGTGATAGGGTATTCACCACTTCGCCTTCTACTAGTAGTGATTTGATCCCACCACACTATGGCGTAGTCGGTGAATTGCATGACTGCAAGTCTCATTTGCTGCTCTTCAGTGTAATCATTGCAATCAAAGATCAACTCCACTCGTTTCTCCCATTCCAAATAGACATCGGGGTCGGATTTGCCTTGGAAAGTAGGCAATTGCATTTTAACGCCTTTGATTGGATCCACACCAGCTTTACGGTGTTTATTCTTCCATGTCCTCGACCCATATTCCTCCTCGGAGTTGGAACTTTCATAGTCACGGGTTGGTGCTTTGTGTCTCCGGGACTTAGAATTGGTTTGGGAGTGTTCGAGACTATCCATCCTCTCATGCAATGGTTCTAATTCCTGTTTCATTAGCTTGAGCAATTTATCAGTCATAGCTTCCATCACAAGTTTAATATCAAAAGGAGTAGTTTCCTTCCCTTCGGACATGTTGAGGTATTCCTGCAAAAATAGAGTTAGGGGAAATAACACCTCACTCACTCCCTTAGTATATCACTCACACTCGTGTTTCACTCAAGTGTATTAAAACACTCTAATGATCTCACCAAACACTTCTCAAGTCACTAGATTGCTTTTCTTGAAGAAATCAGAATTTTCTTGAAGAAATTCAATCAAACTTGAACCAAATTACACCCAAGTGTGGCGGATGAAGGCTGTGAGTTTTGGAAGCTTGTTGGACTGATGGTAAGACACAAAATGAGATGTATAATATGCTGGAAAAACACCCTAAGCTGTCCGCCTAAAAAAAAAAAAAAAAAAAAAGAAAAGAAACCAAAAGAAATAAAAAAGGAAAGTTTGGTTTGTGACTAGTAGCTAATTTTAGGAGTTAACTACCAAGTGGAATCCAAAACTGATTAGGACTCTTGGGACTTGTAAACCACGTTTTTATTGGCTGGAAATACTATAAAATAGGCATCAAAGGTCGGCTGGGCAGTTGGCACAAATCACAATCAAGAAACAAAAGCAAGAGGCGGCTACAAAGTAGGAAACCCTATCTTATCTTTCCACCTTTTGTGGCTATCTAATAGCAAGGTTTCTTGGTTGTTTTGGGGTGTTAATGGCTGCTGGTTTTCTGGTATTTCGTGGACAAAGAAATGCGGCCAATAGTTCAAGATTGAAGGCAACAAGGTTTGTTCTTTCAACCCAAGTTCGGCTAGGCTACCCAAGCAAACTATTTCTTGTTCTTGAAATCCGATTTGTGTGTTTTTGTATTTTTTATTTTTTTATTTTTCTCTCTTGCGTTGTTTTTTTTTTTTTTTTTTCTCTGCAAGATGGATCTTTCTTTCTTTTTCAATTCGGATCCCACACACAAGAAACAAGATCTTTGTCAAATTTGAGCAAGGCAGCCGCAAGTTTGAGCCAAGAACTTTGGTTTTGTTTTGAAGGTTCAAGATTTGGAAAAGGTTGAGAACAAGATTTTCAAGAACCCTTGTTTTCCCACCCAAGAACTTCAAGATTCAATCAAAATTTCCAGATTGCAGGAGTTTGAACAACAATATGCAACAAAAACTTGATGGCAGCCCACGAAAATTCAAGAAACTACAAAACCCTAACTTCAAGAAATTCAAGATATCAATTTTTGCGGCCCAAGAACTTCAAGATTCAATCCCCACAATATCAAGGACGCTAGGAAATTTCAAGGTCAGCCATGGTTTCATCAAGACACAACCAGAAAAATAGGTTTTTTCTCTCTTTTTCGGATGAACAGTGTTTTCGGGTGAATAGTACCCGATGAACAGTAACCTCTTTTTTTTTTTTTTTTGTTGTTGTTGTTGTTTTTGGATGACTCTATATGAATTCAAGACTTCAAGATACAAGACACAAGACCCACGAAAACAAGACACACGATGGATGAATTGCGGACAACAACAAACACGAAAATTCAAGACAATCAACGAAAACAAGGATAAACAACAAGAACCAAGACAAAACCCTAGCCGCTTATGGAATTCCTAAACGACCAGAATTTGACACTATAAGAAACGGAAAAAAAAAAAATTTCTTTCTTTTTTTTTTTTTAAGGAAAACTTACAAGATGCAATGGGATATACTTGATGTCGTCGACTAGCTCGTGATACCAACTGATATGAATGTGCGGATCTAGACGAACAATCAAGTTGAAAAGGCGGCACGTATGACCCTTCTAAACCCCAAGTTGATGAACTAAGATGAAGCTCAACCCAACAACTAACGATTTAGTGAACCAACGATCTGGATAGAAGAACGCCACAATCAAGGTGTATACTTGGTTGATAAGTTCAAGTTGAATAACTCAAGAAAACTCTCAAGTATTCAAGCAAAGCTCTCTTGGAAGAGAAAAGTGAATAAACTCACAAATATAATGTAATTTCTCTCTCCTTAACAAGGAGGAAGTAAGGCTATTTATAGCCTTTACAAGCATTAACCCTAATCCCCAAAATTGACTAAACTAACCCTACTAATTAATGACAAGGATTCGGCCAGCCCTAAGAGTTTAATGGACTGACTTTAACTAATATTTAACTATAAAAAGATAAATAATAGAACTAGCTTAACTCTTCCTTAAGCGTGACCACTAGGTGAGGACACGCCTAACTAGCAACAGGCGCTGGAGGGTCTTCTACTTGGAGCAATGTGTAAAGTTTTGAATCTTCATTCTCCAAGCCTTCAATAATCTTTAAATCATCTCCAATGCGGCCTTGGATTGTACTCACAAGGGCTTGTAAAGATTCACGCATCTTCTTGGCACGAGCTCTTGTGACTGGACCACTTGGTACTTGAATGACTTGGGCAACTTGTGTTTGACCAGCCTTGAGCCCCTCATCAAAATGTCCAAGAAGAATAAAGTGGGGAAAGGCGAGAATACTTTGGCCGTATTGATGAGTAAAGAGGAGGAGTTGGCCATGTTCGCAAAAGTTGAAAGTGTGGACGTTTTTGTTTGCTAACACGCTAACTTGTGTTTTGGCTAGTACCTCTTCGTTTGTACAGATTAAACAAAGTCAAGTAGAGTTGGTCATGGCATGTTCCATTCCCACGCCACTTGGACACTTTGCGAGTTTCCATGGAGTTTGTCTTCTAGAAGCTAAATCTCTTTGGTCTCAATTCATGGAACCATGTCAACTCAAACCTGTCCACACCATTGGAGGATTGATTCGAGCTCATCTTAAAGGGGAAATTCTGGATTCTACTGCTTGTTCTCTACCTATGGTTCATTCCTCACCTTTGCCTTGTTTTGAGCATGTTACCAGCACCAACTCTTGTCGCTCCCATGTAGGTGTTGAAGAGAAGTGTAAAGGACTAGCACTGGCATCTCAAGTTGAATCAATGGGTGGAAGGAATATTGAAGTGTTAAAGGGAGTTTTCTCATTTAAATCTTGTTCTACACCTTCTTACCACCTAGTCAATAATGTACCCTTAGTTCTTTACCCGATTTCTGAATTGTTTCAAGTTGAAGGTTATTTTGTTTTCATAGGTTGTAACGCTGTCCACAATTTTCCAACTATGGTTAAGGACGTGCAACCCGATTTCGTACTTATTCCTGCTGAAAGTGGTGCACGTTCATGCTTCTTCCCGCATCCACAAGCTGGCTACCATGAGCTGACTTTACCAACTCCAACTTGCGCAAATTCATGCGATTCGTATGGAGTGCGCGTCACTTCATTGCTGCCACTTATGTCAGGATCCATGGCCGAAAGTTGATTAGAGAGCTTTGGATTGCTACCTTACACAAGTTCTTTCCTATCTTGGCGCATGCATGTCCTTGTTTGAGAGCCTCATGAAACTGACCAAATGGCATTTAACTTGGCTCGTGACCTTTCATTTGTTCCCAACGTGGCTGACCTCCAAACGCACTATCGATTTGATTTGTCATACTACTAACTCTTGTTAGTATCATCTAGATTTGAGGACAAATCCTTCTCAAGAGGAGGGGACTGATGTGTGCACGAGCCTCGGCCCACGCAATGACCCAGTCCGAGTCCCATTGGGCCCAGTCACGCGTGTACGGGCCAAGCTCTTCATAAAATCACTCCAAGTTCTGGTTAGAGTTGTCCAAGACCAACATGGAGTTCACAAAGATATTGAGGCTTGGAGAGAGACAATCGAGCCATTTACACCATGATCCAAGCCCACAAAGAGTCAAGCGGGCCACCAAGAGAATAAGGCCTTAGGCCCCATCAATTAGTTAGCAATTAGTTAATGATTAAGTAAGAGCATGGGCCGACTTTTTCCTTTTCCTAGCCTTTAGGGTTTTAGTCACTTTAGCCTATAAATAGGCTTTCCTTGTAAGGTTTAAGGGTCAGAACTTTTATCAATAAAATTGTCTTATTTTCGTTCCTTCTTCTAAGAAGAGTGTTCGAGCCTTTTACTTGCTTTGGCAAGGGTTTTGAGCAATCTTGCGTCTCGTCCTAGATTGTTCTACCGACCTATCCCGTGGTGAAGCCACCTTCATTGGAGTCGTCGTACTGCCGTCTTGAATCCAATCGTGTCGTCCGTTTGGTCCTAGATCTCGCAATTCCAAGCGTTGGACATCCTCGCTAGATCCTTGGGCAAACGTGCTACGTGTCTCGAAACAAGTTGATCGAGGAACTTTTCAGTTGGCTTCAGAGCTTTGGTAGAGGTATCTTTCGTTATATCCTTATTTTTTCGTAGTTGTGTCATATGGTCTTTGTGTTTCGTCCGCTGCCTTGTTAAAAAAAAAAAAAAAGTCACTATTCACCGACTTGTTCACCCGACACTGTTCATCATACTGTTCACCGACACTGTTCATAGTTACTGTTTATCCGAATACAAATCTGTCCAGTCTTGTTGTTTGTGTTATCCAACTTGCTTACTTGGTTTTCAAATCTGGATTTTGGCAAAACTTGTTGGAATTTTGTGAATCTTGAAGAGAACTTGCAATAATCTTGAGCTTCTTGAATTCTTGACCACAATCTTGAAATTTCTGAAGTTCCTAACAACTTCCTTGAAAGTTCTTGAAAGATCTTGGAGTTCTTGGTAGTTATTATTTGTGGACTTCCTTGTTTTGTGTCGTGGTTGATAGTTGTAGTCAAAAAAAAAAAAAAAAAGAGGAATCGGTTGGCAAGAGAAAAAAAAAGGAAGGGAAAGAAAGGGGCAACCGAATTGTTTTGAATAGGGAACCAAATCTGATTTGTGCAATCTTTCTTGGAGTAGAATTTGGAAGTTACCAAAAGTTGTTTCAAGAAGATTACCAAAGGTTGTTTCAAGAAGGTTACCAAAAGTTGTTTCAAGAAGATTACCAAAAGTTGTTCAAGAGGAAAAGGATTTTCAAAAGGTTTCCAAAAACTAACTTGTTTCCAAAATCAATTAAGAAACTAAGTAAAGCACTTGGATAACTCTTTGTACTCACTTGGACACTCTCTCTTCTACCTTTTTAGGAAGCTTTCCCAAACTCTCTTATCCATTTTTTTTGGAAACTTTCCTAAATTCTCTCATCCATTTTTTAGGAAACTTTCCTAAACTCTCTCATCCACTTTTTTTTTGGAAACTTTCCTAAATTCTCTCATCCATTTTTAGGAAATTTTCCTAAACTCTCTCGTCCATTTTTTGGAAACTCACCTCGAGGTTCATCTAAGAAGTGTCTTGACAATCAAGACGAGGAGTTTGAGAATTCTCGAATTGAGTCAAAGCTTCGTGAAGCAAAGAATGAATTCCGAAGTCGGACTAAAGCATTGGTTGATTCTATGATGGAAAGACTTAGCCAAGTGTTGGATTCCCACTTGGAGCAACTTAACCATGTGTCAACAGGTGATAATAAAGGGAAAATTCATCCGAGTCCCTCGTTGATTGAAGAGCCAAATATGAATGAGTTACAACTGAGCCATGCACATGAGCTAGACAATGAAAATCCGAACTCAAGTGCAATGAATGAACAAATGTCCAAGAAGAATAAAGTGGGGAAAGGCGAGAATACTTTGGCCGTATTGATGAGTAAAGAGGAGGAGTTGGCCATGTTCGCAAAAGTTGAAAGTGTGGACGTTTTTGTTTGCTAACACGCTAACATGTGTTTTGGTTAGTACCTCTTCGTTTGTACAGATTAAACAAAGTCAAGTAGAGTTGGTCATGGCATGTTCCATTCCCACGCCACTTGGACACTTTGCGAGTTTCCATGGAGTTTGTCTTCTAGAAGCTAAATCTCTTTGGTCTCAATTCATGGAACCATGTCAACTCAAACCTGTCCACACCATTGGAGGATTGATTCGAGCTCATCTTAAAGGGGAAATTCTGGATTCTACTGCTTTTTCTCTACCTATGGTTCATTCCTCACCTTTGCCTTGTTTTGAGCATGTTACCAGCACCAACTCTTGTCGCTCCCATGTAGGTGTTGAAGAGAAGTGTAAAGGACTAGCACTGGCATCTCAAGTTGAATCAATGGGTGGAAGGAATATTGAAGTGTTAAAGGGAGTTTTCTCATTTAAATCTTGTTCTACACCTTCTTACCACCTAGTCAATAATGTACCCTTAGTTCTTTACCCGATTTCTGAATTGTTTCAAGTTGAAGGTTATTTTGTTTTCATAGGTTGTAACGCTGTCCACAATTTTCCAACTATGGTTAAGGACGTGCAACCCGATTTCGTACTTATTCCTGCTGAAAGTGGTGCACGTTCATGCTTCTTCCCGCATCCACAAGCTGGCTACCATGAGCTGACTTTACCAACTCCAACTTGCGCAAATTCATGCGATTCGTATGGAGTGCGCGTCACTTCATTGCTGCCACTTATGTCAGGATCCATGGCCGAAAGTTGATTAGAGAGCTTTGGATTGCTACCTTACACAAGTTCTTTCCTATCTTGGCGCATGTCCTTGTTTGAGAGCCTCATGAAACTGACCAAACGGCATTTAACTTGGCTCGTGACCTTTCATTTGTTCCCAACGTGGCTGACCTCCAAACGCACTATCGATTTGATTTGTCATACTACTAACTCTTGTTAGTATCATCTAGATTTGAGGACAAATCCTTCTCAAGAGGAGGGGACTGATGTGTGCACGAGCCTCGGCCCACGCAATGACCCAGTTCGAGTCCCATTGGGCCCAGTCACGCGTGTACGGGCCAAGCTCTTCATAAAATCACTCCAAGTTCTGGTTAGAGTTGTCCAAGACCAACATGGAGTTCACAAAGATATTGAGGCTTGGAGAGAGACAATCGAGCCATTTACACCATGATCCAAGCCCACAAAGAGTCAAGCGGGCCACCAAGAGAATAAGGCCTTAGGCCCCATCAATTAGTTAGCAATTAGTTAATGATTAAGTAAGAGCATGGGCCGACTTTTTCCTTTTCCTAGCCTTTAGGGTTTTAGTCACTTTAGCCTATAAATAGGCTTTCCTTGTAAGGTTTAAGGGTCAGAACTTTTATCAATAAAATTGTCTTATTTTCGTTCCTTCTTCTAAGAAGAGTGTTCGAGCCTTTTACTTGCTTTGGCAAGGGTTTTGAGCAATCTTGCGTCTCGTCCTAGATTGTTCTACCGACCTATCCCGTGGAGAAGCCACCTTCATTGGAGTCGTCGTACTGCCGTCTTGAATCCAATCGTGTCGTCCGTTTGGTTCTAGATCTCGCAATTCCAAGCGTTGGACATCCTCGCTAGATCCTTGGGCAAACGTGCTACGTGTCTCGAAACAAGTTGATCGAGGAACTTTTCAGTTGGCTTCAGAGCTTTGGTAGAGGTATCTTTCGTTATATCCTTATTTTTTCGTAGTTGTGTCGTATGGTCTTTGTGTTTCGTCCGCTGCCTTGTTAAAAAAAAAAAAAAATTCACTATTCACCGACTGTTCACCCGACACTGTTCATCATACTGTTCACCGACACTGTTCATAGTTACTGTTTATCCGAATACAAATCTGTCCAGTCTTGTTGTTTGTGTTATCCAACTTGCTTACTTGGTTTTCAAATCTGGATTTTGGCAAAACTTGTTGGAATTTTGTGAATCTTGAAGAGAACTTGCAATAATCTTGAGCTTCTTGAATTCTTGACCACAATCTTGAAATTTCTGAAGTTCCTAACAACTTCCTTGAAAGTTCTTGAAAGATCTTGGAGTTCTTGGTAGTTATTATTTGTGGACTTCCTTGTTTTGTGTCGTGGTTGATAGTTGTAGTCAAAAAAAAAAAAAAAAAAAGAGGAATCGGTTGGCAAGAGAAAAAAAAAGGAAGGGAAAGAAAGGGGCAACCGAATTGTTTTGAATAGGGAACCAAATCTGATTTGTGCAATCTTTCTTGGAGTAGAATTTGGAAGTTACCAAAAGTTGTTTCAAGAAGATTACCAAAGGTTGTTTCAAGAAGGTTACCAAAAGTTGTTTCAAGAAGATTACCAAAAGTTGTTCAAGAGGAAAAGGATTTTCAAAAGGTTTCCAAAAACTAACTTGTTTCCAAAATCAATTAAGAAACTAAGTAAAGCACTTGGATAACTCTTTGTACTCACTTGGACACTCTCTCTTCTACCTTTTTAGGAAGCTTTCCCAAACTCTCTTATCCATTTTTTTTGGAAACTTTCCTAAATTCTCTCATCCATTTTTTAGGAAACTTTCCTAAACTCTCTCATCCACTTTTTTTTTGGAAACTTTCCTAAATTCTCTCATCCATTTTTAGGAAATTTTCCTAAACTCTCTCGTCCATTTTTTGGAAACTCACCTAAAATTCTCTCATCCACTTTAGGAAACTCTCCTATATTCTCTCATCCACTTTAGGAAACTCTCCTAATTTTTAGGAACACTTCCCTACACTTTCTCCTACATCTCCGTGATTACTCTTGCGAAAGAAGTTGGTGACAATTATTTGGGCTTGAGCAGCATTTATCAACCACCTAATCCAACAGGTAAAGGTATTTGGTAAGATCATTAGAGTGTTTTGAGTGACAAATACGAGAGTTGAGTGATACACGAGTGATGAGCACATACACGTGAGCTTGTGAGGAATCTCCTTTTCTTTGCTAACCATTTTTGCAGGTCACGTAATCATGCCTAGGGGAGTTGCCTCTTACTCATACAATCAAGAATTCTTGGAGAATGAGCCTCTCAAGAGGAGGGGTTCCAAGCGGCCTACTCCCAAGCACAATTCCATGGAAGATAGTTCACAACGTGAGTTTCGTTCACTCCGGGAGGAGATGGAACGTTACCGTGCTTCGTGTGTAGGTATAAACGAGATTGTGATGAATATGAGAAGGAGCGAAGAAGTTTGTGTCGAGCATCTAAATCGAGATCAATTTCAAGCAAACGAGGTTCATCTAAGAAGTGTCTTGACAATCAAGACGAGGAGTTTGAGAATTCTCGAATTGAGTCAAAGCTTCGTGAAGCAAAGAATGAATTCCGAAGTCGGACTAAAGCATTGGTTGATTCTATGATGGAAAGACTTAGCCAAGTGTTGGATTCCCACTTGGAGCAACTTAACCATGTGTCAACCGGTGATAATAAAGGGAAAATTCATCCGAGTCCCTCGTTGATTGAAGAGCCAAATATGAATGAGTTACAACTGAGCCATGCACATGAGCTAGACAATGAAAATCCGAACTCAAGTGCAATGAATGAACAAATGTCCAAGAAGAATAAAGTGGGGAAAGGCGAGAATACTTTGGCCGTATTGATGAGTAAAGAGGAGGAGTTGGCCATGTTCGCAAAAGTTGAAAGTGTGGACGTTTTTGTTTGCTAACACGCTAACATGTGTTTTGGTTAGTACCTCTTCGTTTGTACAGATTAAACAAAGTCAAGTAGAGTTGGCCATGGCATGTTCCATTCCCACGCCACTTGGACACTTTGCGAGTTTCCATGGAGTTTGTCTTCTAGAAGCTAAATCTCTTTGGTCTCAATTCATGGAACCATGTCAACTCAAACCTGTCCACACCATTGGAGGATTGATTCGAGCTCATCTTAAAGGGGAAATTTTGGATTCTACTGCTTGTTCTCTACCTATGGTTCATTCCTCACCTTTGCCTTGTTTTGAGCATGTTACTAGCACCAACTCTTGTCGCTCCCATGTAGGTGTTGAAGAGAAGTGTAAAGGACTAGCACTGGCATCTCAAGTTGAATCAATGGGTGGAAGGAATATTGAAGTGTTAAAGGGAGTTTTCTCATTTAAATCTTGTTCTACACCTTCTTACCACCTAGTCAATAATGTACCCTTAGTCCTTTACCCGATTTCTGAATTGTTTCAAGTTGAAGGTTATTTTGTTTTCATAGGTTGTAACGCTGTCCACAATTTTCCAACTATGGTTAAGGACGTGCAACCCGATTTCGTACTTATTCCTGCTGAAAGTGGTGCACGTTCATGCTTCTTCCCGCATCCACAAGCTGGCTACCATGAGCTGACTTTACCAACTCCAACTTGCGCAAATTCATGCGATTCGTATGGAGTGCGCGTCACTTCATTGCTGCCACTTATGTCAGGTGACAATATGACAATCCATGGCCGAAAGTTGATTAGAGAGCTTTGGATTGCTACCTTACACAAGTTCTTTCCTATCTTGGCGCATGTCCTTGTTTGAGAGCCTCTTGAAACTGACCAAACGGCATTTAACTTGGCTCGTGACCTTTCATTTGTTCCCAACGTGGCTGACCTCCAAACGCACTATCGATTTGATTTGTCATACTACTAACTCTTGTTAGTATCATCTAGATTTGAGGACAAATCCTTCTCAAGAGGAGGGGACTGATGTGTGCACGAGCCTCGGCCCACGCAATGACCCAGTCCGAGTCCCATTGGGCCCAGTCACGCGTGTACGGGCCAAGCTCTTCATAAAATCACTCCAAGTTCTGGTTAGAGTTGTCCAAGACCAACATGGAGTTCACAAAGATATTGAGGCTTGGAGAGAGACAATCGAGCCATTTACACCATGATCCAAGCCCACAAAGAGTCAAGCGGGCCACCAAGAGAATAAGGCCTTAGGCCCCATCAATTAGTTAGCAATTAGTTAATGATTAAGTAAGAGCATGGGCCGACTTTTTCCTTTTCCTAGCCTTTAGGGTTTTAGTCACTTTAGCCTATAAATAGGCTTTCCTTGTAAGGTTTAAGGGTCAGAACTTTTATCAATAAAATTGTCTTATTTTCGTTCCTTCTTCTAAGAAGAGTGTTCGAGCCTTTTACTTGCTTTGGCAAGGGTTTTGAGCAATCTTGCGTCTCGTCCTAGATTGTTCTACCGACCTATCCCGTGGAGAAGCCACCTTCATTGGAGTCGTCGTACTGCCGTCTTGAATCCAATCGTGTCGTCCGTTTGGTTCTAGATCTCGCAATTCCAAGCGTTGGACATCCTCGCTAGATCCTTGGGCAAACGTGCTACGTGTCTCGAAACAAGTTGATCGAGGAACTTTTCAGTTGGCTTCAGAGCTTTGGTAGAGGTATCTTTCGTTATATCCTTATTTTTTCGTAGTTGTGTCGTAGGGTCTTTGTGCTTCGTCCGCTGCCTTGTTAAAAAAAAAAAAAAAAAAGTCACTATTCACCGACTGTTCACCCGACACTGTTCATCATACTGTTCACCGACACTGTTCATAGTTACTGTTTATCCGAATACAAATCTGTCCAGTCTTGTTGTTTGTGTTATCCAACTTGCTTACTTGGTTTTCAAATCTGGAGTTTGGCAAAACTTGTTGGAATTTTGTGAATCTTGAAGAGAACTTGCAATAATCTTGAGCTTCTTGAATTCTTGACCACAATCTTGAAATTTCTGAAGTTCCTAACAACTTCCTTGAAAGTTCTTGAAAGATCTTGGAGTTCTTGGTAGTTATTATTTGTGGACTTCCTTGTTTTGTGTCGTGGTTGATAGTTGTAGTCAAAAAAAAAAAAAAAAAGAGGAATCGGTTGGCAAGAGAAAAAAAAAGGAAGGGAAAGAAAGGGGCAACCGAATTGTTTTGAATAGGGAACCAAATCTGATTTGTGCAATCTTTCTTGGAGTAGAATTTGGAAGTTACCAAAAGTTGTTTCAAGAAGATTACCAAAGGTTGTTTCAAGAAGGTTACCAAAAGTTGTTTCAAGAAGATTACCAAAAGTTGTTCAAGAGGAAAAGGATTTTCAAAAGGTTTCCAAAAACTAACTTGTTTCCAAAATCAATTAAGAAGCTAAGTAAAGCATTTGGATAACTCTTTGTACTCACTTGGACACTCTCTCTTCTACCTTTTTAGGAAGATTTCCCAAACTCTCTTATCCATTTTTTTTGGAAACTTTCCTAAATTCTCTCATCCATTTTTTAGGAAACTTTCCTAAACTCTCTCATCCACTTTTTTTTTGGAAACTTTCCTAAATTCTCTCATCCATTTTTAGGAAATTTTCCTAAACTCTCTCGTCCATTTTTTGGAAACTCACCTAAAATTCTCTCATCCACTTTAGGAAACTCTCCTATATTCTCTCATCCACTTTAGGAAACTCTCCTAATTTTTAGGAACACTTCCCTACACTTTCTCCTACATCTCCGTGATTACTCTTGCGAAAGAAGTTGGTGACAATTATTTGGGCTTGAGCAGCATTTATCAACCACCTAATCCAACAGGTAAAGGTATTTGGTAAGATCATTAGAGTGTTTTGAGTGACAAATACGAGAGTTGAGTGATACACGAGTGATGAGCACATACACGTGAGCTTGTGAGGAATCTCCTTTTCTTTGCTAACCATTTTTGCAGGTAACGTAATCATGCCTAGGGGAGTTGCCTCTTACTCATACAGTCAAGAATTCTTGGAGAATGAGCCTCTCAAGAGGAGGGGTTCCAAGCGGCCTACTCCCAAGCACAATTCCATGGAAGATAGTTCACAACGTGAGTTTCGTTCACTCCGGGAGGAGATGGAACGTTACCGTGCTTCGTGTGTAGGTATAAACGAGATTGTGATGAATATGAGAAGGAGCGAAGAAGTTTGTGTCGAGCATCTAAATCGAGATCAATTTCAAGCAAACGAGGTTCATCTAAGAAGTGTCTTGACAATCAAGACGAGGAGTTTGAGAATTCTCGAATTGAGTCAAAGCTTCGTGAAGCAAAGAATGAATTCCGAAGTCGGACTAAAGCATTGGTTGATTCTATGATGGAAAGACTTAGCCAAGTGTTGGATTCCCACTTGGAGCAACTTAACCATGTGTCAACCGGTGATAATAAAGGGAAAATTCATCCGAGTCCCTCGTTGATTGAAGAGCCAAATATGAATGAGTTACAACTGAGCCATGCACATGAGCTAGACAATGAAAATCCGAACTCAAGTGCAATGAATGAACAAATGTCCAAGAAGAATAAAGTGGGGAAAGGCGAGAATACTTTGGCCGTATTGATGAGTAAAGAGGAGGAGTTGGCCATGTTCGCAAAAGTTGAAAGTGTGGACGTTTTTGTTTGCTAACACGCTAACATGTGTTTTGGTTAGTACCTCTTCGTTTGTACAGATTAAACAAAGTCAAGTAGAGTTGGCCATGGCATGTTCCATTCCCACGCCACTTGGACACTTTGCGAGTTTCCATGGAGTTTGTCTTCTAGAAGCTAAATCTCTTTGGTCTCAATTCATGGAACCATGTCAACTCAAACCTGTCCACACCATTGGAGGATTGATTCGAGCTCATCTTAAAGGGGAAATTTTGGATTCTACTGCTTGTTCTCTACCTATGGTTCATTCCTCACCTTTGCCTTGTTTTGAGCATGTTACTAGCACCAACTCTTGTCGCTCCCATGTAGGTGTTGAAGAGAAGTGTAAAGGACTAGCACTGGCATCTCAAGTTGAATCAATGGGTGGAAGGAATATTGAAGTGTTAAAGGGAGTTTTCTCATTTAAATCTTGTTCTACACCTTCTTACCACCTAGTCAATAATGTACCCTTAGTCCTTTACCCGATTTCTGAATTGTTTCAAGTTGAAGGTTATTTTGTTTTCATAGGTTGTAACGCTGTCCACAATTTTCCAACTATGGTTAAGGACGTGCAACCCGATTTCGTACTTATTCCTGCTGAAAGTGGTGCACGTTCATGCTTCTTCCCGCATCCACAAGCTGGCTACCATGAGCTGACTTTACCAACTCCAACTTGCGCAAATTCATGCGATTCGTATGGAGTGCGCGTCACTTCATTGCTGCCACTTATGTCAGGTGACAATATGACAATCCATGGCCGAAAGTTGATTAGAGAGCTTTGGATTGCTACCTTACACAAGTTCTTTCCTATCTTGGCGCATGTCCTTGTTTGAGAGCCTCTTGAAACTGACCAAACGGCATTTAACTTGGCTCGTGACCTTTCATTTGTTCCCAACGTGGCTGACCTCCAAACGCACTATCGATTTGATTTGTCATACTACTAACTCTTGTTAGTATCATCTAGATTTGAGGACAAATCCTTCTCAAGAGGAGGGGACTGATGTGTGCACGAGCCTCGGCCCACGCAATGACCCAGTCCGAGTCCCATTGGGCCCAGTCACGCGTGTACGGGCCAAGCTCTTCATAAAATCACTCCAAGTTCTGGTTAGAGTTGTCCAAGACCAACATGGAGTTCACAAAGATATTGAGGCTTGGAGAGAGACAATCGAGCCATTTACACCATGATCCAAGCCCACAAAGAGTCAAGCGGGCCACCAAGAGAATAAGGCCTTAGGCCCCATCAATTAGTTAGCAATTAGTTAATGATTAAGTAAGAGCATGGGCCGACTTTTTCCTTTTCCTAGCCTTTAGGGTTTTAGTCACTTTAGCCTATAAATAGGCTTTCCTTGTAAGGTTTAAGGGTCAGAACTTTTATCAATAAAATTGTCTTATTTTCGTTCCTTCTTCTAAGAAGAGTGTTCGAGCCTTTTACTTGCTTTGGCAAGGGTTTTGAGCAATCTTGCGTCTCGTCCTAGATTGTTCTACCGACCTATCCCGTGGAGAAGCCACCTTCATTGGAGTCGTCGTACTGCCGTCTTGAATCCAATCGTGTCGTCCGTTTGGTTCTAGATCTCGCAATTCCAAGCGTTGGACATCCTCGCTAGATCCTTGGGCAAACGTGCTACGTGTCTCGAAACAAGTTGATCGAGGAACTTTTCAGTTGGCTTCAGAGCTTTGGTAGAGGTATCTTTCGTTATATCCTTATTTTTTCGTAGTTGTGTCGTAGGGTCTTTGTGCTTCGTCCGCTGCCTTGTTAAAAAAAAAAAAAAAAAAGTCACTATTCACCGACTGTTCACCCGACACTGTTCATCATACTGTTCACCGACACTGTTCATAGTTACTGTTTATCCGAATACAAATCTGTCCAGTCTTGTTGTTTGTGTTATCCAACTTGCTTACTTGGTTTTCAAATCTGGAGTTTGGCAAAACTTGTTGGAATTTTGTGAATCTTGAAGAGAACTTGCAATAATCTTGAGCTTCTTGAATTCTTGACCACAATCTTGAAATTTCTGAAGTTCCTAACAACTTCCTTGAAAGTTCTTGAAAGATCTTGGAGTTCTTGGTAGTTATTATTTGTGGACTTCCTTGTTTTGTGTCGTGGTTGATAGTTGTAGTCAAAAAAAAAAAAAAAAAGAGGAATCGGTTGGCAAGAGAAAAAAAAAGGAAGGGAAAGAAAGGGGCAACCGAATTGTTTTGAATAGGGAACCAAATCTGATTTGTGCAATCTTTCTTGGAGTAGAATTTGGAAGTTACCAAAAGTTGTTTCAAGAAGATTACCAAAGGTTGTTTCAAGAAGGTTACCAAAAGTTGTTTCAAGAAGATTACCAAAAGTTGTTCAAGAGGAAAAGGATTTTCAAAAGGTTTCCAAAAACTAACTTGTTTCCAAAATCAATTAAGAAGCTAAGTAAAGCATTTGGATAACTCTTTGTACTCACTTGGACACTCTCTCTTCTACCTTTTTAGGAAGCTTTCCCAAACTCTCTTATCCATTTTTTTTGGAAACTTTCCTAAATTCTCTCATCCATTTTTTAGGAAACTTTCCTAAACTCTCTCATCCACTTTTTTTTTGGAAACTTTCCTAAATTCTCTCATCCATTTTTAGGAAATTTTCCTAAACTCTCTCGTCCATTTTTTGGAAACTCACCTAAAATTCTCTCATCCACTTTAGGAAACTCTCCTATATTCTCTCATCCACTTTAGGAAACTCTCCTAATTTTTAGGAACACTTCCCTACACTTTCTCCTACATCTCCGTGATTACTCTTGCGAAAGAAGTTGGTGACAATTATTTGGGCTTGAGCAGCATTTATCAACCACCTAATCCAACAGGTAAAGGTATTTGGTAAGATCATTAGAGTGTTTTGAGTGACAAATACGAGAGTTGAGTGATACACGAGTGATGAGCACATACACGTGAGCTTGTGAGGAATCTCCTTTTCTTTGCTAACCATTTTTGCAGGTAACGTAATCATGCCTAGGGGAGTTGCCTCTTACTCATACAGTCAAGAATTCTTGGAGAATGAGCCTCTCAAGAGGAGGGGTTCCAAGCGGCCTACTCCCAAGCACAATTCCATGGAAGATAGTTCACAACGTGAGTTTCGTTCACTCCGGGAGGAGATGGAACGTTACCGTGCTTCGTGTGTAGGTATAAACGAGATTGTGATGAATATGAGAAGGAGCGAAGAAGTTTGTGTCGAGCATCTAAATCGAGATCAATTTCAAGCAAACGAGGTTCATCTAAGAAGTGTCTTGACAATCAAGACGAGGAGTTTGAGAATTCTCGAATTGAGTCAAAGCTTCGTGAAGCAAAGAATGAATTCCGAAGTCGGACTAAAGCATTGGTTGATTCTATGATGGAAAGACTTAGCCAAGTGTTGGATTCCCACTTGGAGCAACTTAACCATGTGTCAACCGGTGATAATAAAGGGAAAATTCATCCGAGTCCCTCGTTGATTGAAGAGCCAAATATGAATGAGTTACAACTGAGCCATGCACATGAGCTAGACAATGAAAATCCGAACTCAAGTGCAATGAATGAACAAATGTCCAAGAAGAATAAAGTGGGGAAAGGCGAGAATACTTTGGCCGTATTGATGAGTAAAGAGGAGGAGTTGGCCATGTTCGCAAAAGTTGAAAGTGTGGACGTTTTTGTTTGCTAACACGCTAACATGTGTTTTGGTTAGTACCTCTTCGTTTGTACAGATTAAACAAAGTCAAGTAGAGTTGGCCATGGCATGTTCCATTCCCACGCCACTTGGACACTTTGCGAGTTTCCATGGAGTTTGTCTTCTAGAAGCTAAATCTCTTTGGTCTCAATTCATGGAACCATGTCAACTCAAACCTGTCCACACCATTGGAGGATTGATTCGAGCTCATCTTAAAGGGGAAATTTTGGATTCTACTGCTTGTTCTCTACCTATGGTTCATTCCTCACCTTTGCCTTGTTTTGAGCATGTTACTAGCACCAACTCTTGTCGCTCCCATGTAGGTGTTGAAGAGAAGTGTAAAGGACTAGCACTGGCATCTCAAGTTGAATCAATGGGTGGAAGGAATATTGAAGTGT
This sequence comes from Coffea arabica, assembly GCF_036785885.1. Classification (NCBI taxonomy): domain Eukaryota; kingdom Viridiplantae; phylum Streptophyta; class Magnoliopsida; order Gentianales; family Rubiaceae; genus Coffea; species Coffea arabica. Next base: position 41,245,152 of record NC_092320.1, on the reverse strand, counting down.
TAAAGGGAGTTTTCTCATTTAAATCTTGTTCTACACCTTCTTACCACCTAGTCAATAATGTACCCTTAGTCCTTTACCCGATTTCTGAATTGTTTCAAGTTGAAGGTTATTTTGTTTTCATAGGTTGTAACGCTGTCCACAATTTTCCAACTATGGTTAAGGACGTGCAACCCGATTTCGTACTTATTCCTGCTGAAAGTGGTGCACGTTCATGCTTCTTCCCGCATCCACAAGCTGGCTACCATGAGCTGACTTTACCAACTCCAACTTGCGCAAATTCATGCGATTCGTATGGAGTGCGCGTCACTTCATTGCTGCCACTTATGTCAGGTGACAATATGACAATCCATGGCCGAAAGTTGATTAGAGAGCTTTGGATTGCTACCTTACACAAGTTCTTTCCTATCTTGGCGCATGTCCTTGTTTGAGAGCCTCTTGAAACTGACCAAACGGCATTTAACTTGGCTCGTGACCTTTCATTTGTTCCCAACGTGGCTGACCTCCAAACGCACTATCGATTTGATTTGTCATACTACTAACTCTTGTTAGTATCATCTAGATTTGAGGACAAATCCTTCTCAAGAGGAGGGGACTGATGTGTGCACGAGCCTCGGCCCACGCAATGACCCAGTCCGAGTCCCATTGGGCCCAGTCACGCGTGTACGGGCCAAGCTCTTCATAAAATCACTCCAAGTTCTGGTTAGAGTTGTCCAAGACCAACATGGAGTTCACAAAGATATTGAGGCTTGGAGAGAGACAATCGAGCCATTTACACCATGATCCAAGCCCACAAAGAGTCAAGCGGGCCACCAAGAGAATAAGGCCTTAGGCCCCATCAATTAGTTAGCAATTAGTTAATGATTAAGTAAGAGCATGGGCCGACTTTTTCCTTTTCCTAGCCTTTAGGGTTTTAGTCACTTTAGCCTATAAATAGGCTTTCCTTGTAAGGTTTAAGGGTCAGAACTTTTATCAATAAAATTGTCTTATTTTCGTTCCTTCTTCTAAGAAGAGTGTTCGAGCCTTTTACTTGCTTTGGCAAGGGTTTTGAGCAATCTTGCGTCTCGTCCTAGATTGTTCTACCGACCTATCCCGTGGAGAAGCCACCTTCATTGGAGTCGTCGTACTGCCGTCTTGAATCCAATCGTGTCGTCCGTTTGGTTCTAGATCTCGCAATTCCAAGCGTTGGACATCCTCGCTAGATCCTTGGGCAAACGTGCTACGTGTCTCGAAACAAGTTGATCGAGGAACTTTTCAGTTGGCTTCAGAGCTTTGGTAGAGGTATCTTTCGTTATATCCTTATTTTTTCGTAGTTGTGTCGTAGGGTCTTTGTGCTTCGTCCGCTGCCTTGTTAAAAAAAAAAAAAAAAAAGTCACTATTCACCGACTGTTCACCCGACACTGTTCATCATACTGTTCACCGACACTGTTCATAGTTACTGTTTATCCGAATACAAATCTGTCCAGTCTTGTTGTTTGTGTTATCCAACTTGCTTACTTGGTTTTCAAATCTGGAGTTTGGCAAAACTTGTTGGAATTTTGTGAATCTTGAAGAGAACTTGCAATAATCTTGAGCTTCTTGAATTCTTGACCACAATCTTGAAATTTCTGAAGTTCCTAACAACTTCCTTGAAAGTTCTTGAAAGATCTTGGAGTTCTTGGTAGTTATTATTTGTGGACTTCCTTGTTTTGTGTCGTGGTTGATAGTTGTAGTCAAAAAAAAAAAAAAAAAGAGGAATCGGTTGGCAAGAGAAAAAAAAAGGAAGGGAAAGAAAGGGGCAACCGAATTGTTTTGAATAGGGAACCAAATCTGATTTGTGCAATCTTTCTTGGAGTAGAATTTGGAAGTTACCAAAAGTTGTTTCAAGAAGATTACCAAAGGTTGTTTCAAGAAGGTTACCAAAAGTTGTTTCAAGAAGATTACCAAAAGTTGTTCAAGAGGAAAAGGATTTTCAAAAGGTTTCCAAAAACTAACTTGTTTCCAAAATCAATTAAGAAGCTAAGTAAAGCATTTGGATAACTCTTTGTACTCACTTGGACACTCTCTCTTCTACCTTTTTAGGAAGATTTCCCAAACTCTCTTATCCATTTTTTTTGGAAACTTTCCTAAATTCTCTCATCCATTTTTTAGGAAACTTTCCTAAACTCTCTCATCCACTTTTTTTTTGGAAACTTTCCTAAATTCTCTCATCCATTTTTAGGAAATTTTCCTAAACTCTCTCGTCCATTTTTTGGAAACTCACCTAAAATTCTCTCATCCACTTTAGGAAACTCTCCTATATTCTCTCATCCACTTTAGGAAACTCTCCTAATTTTTAGGAACACTTCCCTACACTTTCTCCTACATCTCCGTGATTACTCTTGCGAAAGAAGTTGGTGACAATTATTTGGGCTTGAGCAGCATTTATCAACCACCTAATCCAACAGGTAAAGGTATTTGGTAAGATCATTAGAGTGTTTTGAGTGACAAATACGAGAGTTGAGTGATACACGAGTGATGAGCACATACACGTGAGCTTGTGAGGAATCTCCTTTTCTTTGCTAACCATTTTTGCAGGTAACGTAATCATGCCTAGGGGAGTTGCCTCTTACTCATACAGTCAAGAATTCTTGGAGAATGAGCCTCTCAAGAGGAGGGGTTCCAAGCGGCCTACTCCCAAGCACAATTCCATGGAAGATAGTTCACAACGTGAGTTTCGTTCACTCCGGGAGGAGATGGAACGTTACCGTGCTTCGTGTGTAGGTATAAACGAGATTGTGATGAATATGAGAAGGAGCGAAGAAGTTTGTGTCGAGCATCTAAATCGAGATCAATTTCAAGCAAACGAGGTTCATCTAAGAAGTGTCTTGACAATCAAGACGAGGAGTTTGAGAATTCTCGAATTGAGTCAAAGCTTCGTGAAGCAAAGAATGAATTCCGAAGTCGGACTAAAGCATTGGTTGATTCTATGATGGAAAGACTTAGCCAAGTGTTGGATTCCCACTTGGAGCAACTTAACCATGTGTCAACCGGTGATAATAAAGGGAAAATTCATCCGAGTCCCTCGTTGATTGAAGAGCCAAATATGAATGAGTTACAACTGAGCCATGCACATGAGCTAGACAATGAAAATCCGAACTCAAGTGCAATGAATGAACAAATGTCCAAGAAGAATAAAGTGGGGAAAGGCGAGAATACTTTGGCCGTATTGATGAGTAAAGAGGAGGAGTTGGCCATGTTCGCAAAAGTTGAAAGTGTGGACGTTTTTGTTTGCTAACACGCTAACATGTGTTTTGGTTAGTACCTCTTCGTTTGTACAGATTAAACAAAGTCAAGTAGAGTTGGCCATGGCATGTTCCATTCCCACGCCACTTGGACACTTTGCGAGTTTCCATGGAGTTTGTCTTCTAGAAGCTAAATCTCTTTGGTCTCAATTCATGGAACCATGTCAACTCAAACCTGTCCACACCATTGGAGGATTGATTCGAGCTCATCTTAAAGGGGAAATTTTGGATTCTACTGCTTGTTCTCTACCTATGGTTCATTCCTCACCTTTGCCTTGTTTTGAGCATGTTACTAGCACCAACTCTTGTCGCTCCCATGTAGGTGTTGAAGAGAAGTGTAAAGGACTAGCACTGGCATCTCAAGTTGAATCAATGGGTGGAAGGAATATTGAAGTGTTAAAGGGAGTTTTCTCATTTAAATCTTGTTCTACACCTTCTTACCACCTAGTCAATAATGTACCCTTAGTCCTTTACCCGATTTCTGAATTGTTTCAAGTTGAAGGTTATTTTGTTTTCATAGGTTGTAACGCTGTCCACAATTTTCCAACTATGGTTAAGGACGTGCAACCCGATTTCGTACTTATTCCTGCTGAAAGTGGTGCACGTTCATGCTTCTTCCCGCATCCACAAGCTGGCTACCATGAGCTGACTTTACCAACTCCAACTTGCGCAAATTCATGCGATTCGTATGGAGTGCGCGTCACTTCATTGCTGCCACTTATGTCAGGTGACAATATGACAATCCATGGCCGAAAGTTGATTAGAGAGCTTTGGATTGCTACCTTACACAAGTTCTTTCCTATCTTGGCGCATGTCCTTGTTTGAGAGCCTCTTGAAACTGACCAAACGGCATTTAACTTGGCTCGTGACCTTTCATTTGTTCCCAACGTGGCTGACCTCCAAACGCACTATCGATTTGATTTGTCATACTACTAACTCTTGTTAGTATCATCTAGATTTGAGGACAAATCCTTCTCAAGAGGAGGGGACTGATGTGTGCACGAGCCTCGGCCCACGCAATGACCCAGTCCGAGTCCCATTGGGCCCAGTCACGCGTGTACGGGCCAAGCTCTTCATAAAATCACTCCAAGTTCTGGTTAGAGTTGTCCAAGACCAACATGGAGTTCACAAAGATATTGAGGCTTGGAGAGAGACAATCGAGCCATTTACACCATGATCCAAGCCCACAAAGAGTCAAGCGGGCCACCAAGAGAATAAGGCCTTAGGCCCCATCAATTAGTTAGCAATTAGTTAATGATTAAGTAAGAGCATGGGCCGACTTTTTCCTTTTCCTAGCCTTTAGGGTTTTAGTCACTTTAGCCTATAAATAGGCTTTCCTTGTAAGGTTTAAGGGTCAGAACTTTTATCAATAAAATTGTCTTATTTTCGTTCCTTCTTCTAAGAAGAGTGTTCGAGCCTTTTACTTGCTTTGGCAAGGGTTTTGAGCAATCTTGCGTCTCGTCCTAGATTGTTCTACCGACCTATCCCGTGGAGAAGCCACCTTCATTGGAGTCGTCGTACTGCCGTCTTGAATCCAATCGTGTCGTCCGTTTGGTTCTAGATCTCGCAATTCCAAGCGTTGGACATCCTCGCTAGATCCTTGGGCAAACGTGCTACGTGTCTCGAAACAAGTTGATCGAGGAACTTTTCAGTTGGCTTCAGAGCTTTGGTAGAGGTATCTTTCGTTATATCCTTATTTTTTCGTAGTTGTGTCGTAGGGTCTTTGTGCTTCGTCCGCTGCCTTGTTAAAAAAAAAAAAAAAAAAAGTCACTATTCACCGACTGTTCACCCGACACTGTTCATCATACTGTTCACCGACACTGTTCATAGTTACTGTTTATCCGAATACAAATCTGTCCAGTCTTGTTGTTTGTGTTATCCAACTTGCTTACTTGGTTTTCAAATCTGGAGTTTGGCAAAACTTGTTGGAATTTTGTGAATCTTGAAGAGAACTTGCAATAATCTTGAGCTTCTTGAATTCTTGACCACAATCTTGAAATTTCTGAAGTTCCTAACAACTTCCTTGAAAGTTCTTGAAAGATCTTGGAGTTCTTGGTAGTTATTATTTGTGGACTTCCTTGTTTTGTGTCGTGGTTGATAGTTGTAGTCAAAAAAAAAAAAAAAAAGAGGAATCGGTTGGCAAGAGAAAAAAAAAGGAAGGGAAAGAAAGGGGCAACCGAATTGTTTTGAATAGGGAACCAAATCTGATTTGTGCAATCTTTCTTGGAGTAGAATTTGGAAGTTACCAAAAGTTGTTTCAAGAAGATTACCAAAGGTTGTTTCAAGAAGGTTACCAAAAGTTGTTTCAAGAAGATTACCAAAAGTTGTTCAAGAGGAAAAGGATTTTCAAAAGGTTTCCAAAAACTAACTTGTTTCCAAAATCAATTAAGAAGCTAAGTAAAGCATTTGGATAACTCTTTGTACTCACTTGGACACTCTCTCTTCTACCTTTTTAGGAAGATTTCCCAAACTCTCTTATCCATTTTTTTTGGAAACTTTCCTAAATTCTCTCATCCATTTTTTAGGAAACTTTCCTAAACTCTCTCATCCACTTTTTTTTTGGAAACTTTCCTAAATTCTCTCATCCATTTTTAGGAAATTTTCCTAAACTCTCTCGTCCATTTTTTGGAAACTCACCTAAAATTCTCTCATCCACTTTAGGAAACTCTCCTATATTCTCTCATCCACTTTAGGAAACTCTCCTAATTTTTAGGAACACTTCCCTACACTTTCTCCTACATCTCCGTGATTACTCTTGCGAAAGAAGTTGGTGACAATTATTTGGGCTTGAGCAGCATTTATCAACCACCTAATCCAACAGGTAAAGGTATTTGGTAAGATCATTAGAGTGTTTTGAGTGACAAATACGAGAGTTGAGTGATACACGAGTGATGAGCACATACACGTGAGCTTGTGAGGAATCTCCTTTTCTTTGCTAACCATTTTTGCAGGTAACGTAATCATGCCTAGGGGAGTTGCCTCTTACTCATACAGTCAAGAATTCTTGGAGAATGAGCCTCTCAAGAGGAGGGGTTCCAAGCGGCCTACTCCCAAGCACAATTCCATGGAAGATAGTTCACAACGTGAGTTTCGTTCACTCCGGGAGGAGATGGAACGTTACCGTGCTTCGTGTGTAGGTATAAACGAGATTGTGATGAATATGAGAAGGAGCGAAGAAGTTTGTGTCGAGCATCTAAATCGAGATCAATTTCAAGCAAACGAGGTTCATCTAAGAAGTGTCTTGACAATCAAGACGAGGAGTTTGAGAATTCTCGAATTGAGTCAAAGCTTCGTGAAGCAAAGAATGAATTCCGAAGTCGGACTAAAGCATTGGTTGATTCTATGATGGAAAGACTTAGCCAAGTGTTGGATTCCCACTTGGAGCAACTTAACCATGTGTCAACCGGTGATAATAAAGGGAAAATTCATCCGAGTCCCTCGTTGATTGAAGAGCCAAATATGAATGAGTTACAACTGAGCCATGCACATGAGCTAGACAATGAAAATCCGAACTCAAGTGCAATGAATGAACAAATGTCCAAGAAGAATAAAGTGGGGAAAGGCGAGAATACTTTGGCCGTATTGATGAGTAAAGAGGAGGAGTTGGCCATGTTCGCAAAAGTTGAAAGTGTGGACGTTTTTGTTTGCTAACACGCTAACATGTGTTTTGGTTAGTACCTCTTCGTTTGTACAGATTAAACAAAGTCAAGTAGAGTTGGCCATGGCATGTTCCATTCCCACGCCACTTGGACACTTTGCGAGTTTCCATGGAGTTTGTCTTCTAGAAGCTAAATCTCTTTGGTCTCAATTCATGGAACCATGTCAACTCAAACCTGTCCACACCATTGGAGGATTGATTCGAGCTCATCTTAAAGGGGAAATTTTGGATTCTACTGCTTGTTCTCTACCTATGGTTCATTCCTCACCTTTGCCTTGTTTTGAGCATGTTACTAGCACCAACTCTTGTCGCTCCCATGTAGGTGTTGAAGAGAAGTGTAAAGGACTAGCACTGGCATCTCAAGTTGAATCAATGGGTGGAAGGAATATTGAAGTGTTAAAGGGAGTTTTCTCATTTAAATCTTGTTCTACACCTTCTTACCACCTAGTCAATAATGTACCCTTAGTCCTTTACCCGATTTCTGAATTGTTTCAAGTTGAAGGTTATTTTGTTTTCATAGGTTGTAACGCTGTCCACAATTTTCCAACTATGGTTAAGGACGTGCAACCCGATTTCGTACTTATTCCTGCTGAAAGTGGTGCACGTTCATGCTTCTTCCCGCATCCACAAGCTGGCTACCATGAGCTGACTTTACCAACTCCAACTTGCGCAAATTCATGCGATTCGTATGGAGTGCGCGTCACTTCATTGCTGCCACTTATGTCAGGTGACAATATGACAATCCATGGCCGAAAGTTGATTAGAGAGCTTTGGATTGCTACCTTACACAAGTTCTTTCCTATCTTGGCGCATGTCCTTGTTTGAGAGCCTCTTGAAACTGACCAAACGGCATTTAACTTGGCTCGTGACCTTTCATTTGTTCCCAACGTGGCTGACCTCCAAACGCACTATCGATTTGATTTGTCATACTACTAACTCTTGTTAGTATCATCTAGATTTGAGGACAAATCCTTCTCAAGAGGAGGGGACTGATGTGTGCACGAGCCTCGGCCCACGCAATGACCCAGTCCGAGTCCCATTGGGCCCAGTCACGCGTGTACGGGCCAAGCTCTTCATAAAATCACTCCAAGTTCTGGTTAGAGTTGTCCAAGACCAACATGGAGTTCACAAAGATATTGAGGCTTGGAGAGAGACAATCGAGCCATTTACACCATGATCCAAGCCCACAAAGAGTCAAGCGGGCCACCAAGAGAATAAGGCCTTAGGCCCCATCAATTAGTTAGCAATTAGTTAATGATTAAGTAAGAGCATGGGCCGACTTTTTCCTTTTCCTAGCCTTTAGGGTTTTAGTCACTTTAGCCTATAAATAGGCTTTCCTTGTAAGGTTTAAGGGTCAGAACTTTTATCAATAAAATTGTCTTATTTTCGTTCCTTCTTCTAAGAAGAGTGTTCGAGCCTTTTACTTGCTTTGGCAAGGGTTTTGAGCAATCTTGCGTCTCGTCCTAGATTGTTCTACCGACCTATCCCGTGGAGAAGCCACCTTCATTGGAGTCGTCGTACTGCCGTCTTGAATCCAATCGTGTCGTCCGTTTGGTTCTAGATCTCGCAATTCCAAGCGTTGGACATCCTCGCTAGATCCTTGGGCAAACGTGCTACGTGTCTCGAAACAAGTTGATCGAGGAACTTTTCAGTTGGCTTCAGAGCTTTGGTAGAGGTATCTTTCGTTATATCCTTATTTTTTCGTAGTTGTGTCGTAGGGTCTTTGTGCTTCGTCCGCTGCCTTGTTAAAAAAAAAAAAAAAAAAAGTCACTATTCACCGACTGTTCACCCGACACTGTTCATCATACTGTTCACCGACACTGTTCATAGTTACTGTTTATCCGAATACAAATCTGTCCAGTCTTGTTGTTTGTGTTATCCAACTTGCTTACTTGGTTTTCAAATCTGGAGTTTGGCAAAACTTGTTGGAATTTTGTGAATCTTGAAGAGAACTTGCAATAATCTTGAGCTTCTTGAATTCTTGACCACAATCTTGAAATTTCTGAAGTTCCTAACAACTTCCTTGAAAGTTCTTGAAAGATCTTGGAGTTCTTGGTAGTTATTATTTGTGGACTTCCTTGTTTTGTGTCGTGGTTGATAGTTGTAGTCAAAAAAAAAAAAAAAAAGAGGAATCGGTTGGCAAGAGAAAAAAAAAGGAAGGGAAAGAAAGGGGCAACCGAATTGTTTTGAATAGGGAACCAAATCTGATTTGTGCAATCTTTCTTGGAGTAGAATTTGGAAGTTACCAAAAGTTGTTTCAAGAAGATTACCAAAGGTTGTTTCAAGAAGGTTACCAAAAGTTGTTTCAAGAAGATTACCAAAAGTTGTTCAAGAGGAAAAGGATTTTCAAAAGGTTTCCAAAAACTAACTTGTTTCCAAAATCAATTAAGAAGCTAAGTAAAGCATTTGGATAACTCTTTGTACTCACTTGGACACTCTCTCTTCTACCTTTTTAGGAAGATTTCCCAAACTCTCTTATCCATTTTTTTTGGAAACTTTCCTAAATTCTCTCATCCATTTTTTAGGAAACTTTCCTAAACTCTCTCATCCACTTTTTTTTTGGAAACTTTCCTAAATTCTCTCATCCATTTTTAGGAAATTTTCCTAAACTCTCTCGTCCATTTTTTGGAAACTCACCTAAAATTCTCTCATCCACTTTAGGAAACTCTCCTATATTCTCTCATCCACTTTAGGAAACTCTCCTAATTTTTAGGAACACTTCCCTACACTTTCTCCTACATCTCCGTGATTACTCTTGCGAAAGAAGTTGGTGACAATTATTTGGGCTTGAGCAGCATTTATCAACCACCTAATCCAACAGGTAAAGGTATTTGGTAAGATCATTAGAGTGTTTTGAGTGACAAATACGAGAGTTGAGTGATACACGAGTGATGAGCACATACACGTGAGCTTGTGAGGAATCTCCTTTTCTTTGCTAACCATTTTTGCAGGTAACGTAATCATGCCTAGGGGAGTTGCCTCTTACTCATACAGTCAAGAATTCTTGGAGAATGAGCCTCTCAAGAGGAGGGGTTCCAAGCGGCCTACTCCCAAGCACAATTCCATGGAAGATAGTTCACAACGTGAGTTTCGTTCACTCCGGGAGGAGATGGAACGTTACCGTGCTTCGTGTGTAGGTATAAACGAGATTGTGATGAATATGAGAAGGAGCGAAGAAGTTTGTGTCGAGCATCTAAATCGAGATCAATTTCAAGCAAACGAGGTTCATCTAAGAAGTGTCTTGACAATCAAGACGAGGAGTTTGAGAATTCTCGAATTGAGTCAAAGCTTCGTGAAGCAAAGAATGAATTCCGAAGTCGGACTAAAGCATTGGTTGATTCTATGATGGAAAGACTTAGCCAAGTGTTGGATTCCCACTTGGAGCAACTTAACCATGTGTCAACCGGTGATAATAAAGGGAAAATTCATCCGAGTCCCTCGTTGATTGAAGAGCCAAATATGAATGAGTTACAACTGAGCCATGCACATGAGCTAGACAATGAAAATCCGAACTCAAGTGCAATGAATGAACAAATGTCCAAGAAGAATAAAGTGGGGAAAGGCGAGAATACTTTGGCCGTATTGATGAGTAAAGAGGAGGAGTTGGCCATGTTCGCAAAAGTTGAAAGTGTGGACGTTTTTGTTTGCTAACACGCTAACATGTGTTTTGGTTAGTACCTCTTCGTTTGTACAGATTAAACAAAGTCAAGTAGAGTTGGCCATGGCATGTTCCATTCCCACGCCACTTGGACACTTTGCGAGTTTCCATGGAGTTTGTCTTCTAGAAGCTAAATCTCTTTGGTCTCAATTCATGGAACCATGTCAACTCAAACCTGTCCACACCATTGGAGGATTGATTCGAGCTCATCTTAAAGGGGAAATTTTGGATTCTACTGCTTGTTCTCTACCTATGGTTCATTCCTCACCTTTGCCTTGTTTTGAGCATGTTACTAGCACCAACTCTTGTCGCTCCCATGTAGGTGTTGAAGAGAAGTGTAAAGGACTAGCACTGGCATCTCAAGTTGAATCAATGGGTGGAAGGAATATTGAAGTGTTAAAGGGAGTTTTCTCATTTAAATCTTGTTCTACACCTTCTTACCACCTAGTCAATAATGTACCCTTAGTCCTTTACCCGATTTCTGAATTGTTTCAAGTTGAAGGTTATTTTGTTTTCATAGGTTGTAACGCTGTCCACAATTTTCCAACTATGGTTAAGGACGTGCAACCCGATTTCGTACTTATTCCTGCTGAAAGTGGTGCACGTTCATGCTTCTTCCCGCATCCACAAGCTGGCTACCATGAGCTGACTTTACCAACTCCAACTTGCGCAAATTCATGCGATTCGTATGGAGTGCGCGTCACTTCATTGCTGCCACTTATGTCAGGTGACAATATGACAATCCATGGCCGAAAGTTGATTAGAGAGCTTTGGATTGCTACCTTACACAAGTTCTTTCCTATCTTGGCGCATGTCCTTGTTTGAGAGCCTCTTGAAACTGACCAAACGGCATTTAACTTGGCTCGTGACCTTTCATTTGTTCCCAACGTGGCTGACCTCCAAACGCACTATCGATTTGATTTGTCATACTACTAACTCTTGTTAGTATCATCTAGATTTGAGGACAAATCCTTCTCAAGAGGAGGGGACTGATGTGTGCACGAGCCTCGGCCCACGCAATGACCCAGTCCGAGTCCCATTGGGCCCAGTCACGCGTGTACGGGCCAAGCTCTTCATAAAATCACTCCAAGTTCTGGTTAGAGTTGTCCAAGACCAACATGGAGTTCACAAAGATATTGAGGCTTGGAGAGAGACAATCGAGCCATTTACACCATGATCCAAGCCCACAAAGAGTCAAGCGGGCCACCAAGAGAATAAGGCCTTAGGCCCCATCAATTAGTTAGCAATTAGTTAATGATTAAGTAAGAGCATGGGCCGACTTTTTCCTTTTCCTAGCCTTTAGGGTTTTAGTCACTTTAGCCTATAAATAGGCTTTCCTTGTAAGGTTTAAGGGTCAGAACTTTTATCAATAAAATTGTCTTATTTTCGTTCCTTCTTCTAAGAAGAGTGTTCGAGCCTTTTACTTGCTTTGGCAAGGGTTTTGAGCAATCTTGCGTCTCGTCCTAGATTGTTCTACCGACCTATCCCGTGGAGAAGCCACCTTCATTGGAGTCGTCGTACTGCCGTCTTGAATCCAATCGTGTCGTCCGTTTGGTTCTAGATCTCGCAATTCCAAGCGTTGGACATCCTCGCTAGATCCTTGGGCAAACGTGCTACGTGTCTCGAAACAAGTTGATCGAGGAACTTTTCAGTTGGCTTCAGAGCTTTGGTAGAGGTATCTTTCGTTATATCCTTATTTTTTCGTAGTTGTGTCGTAGGGTCTTTGTGCTTCGTCCGCTGCCTTGTTAAAAAAAAAAAAAAAAAAGTCACTATTCACCGACTGTTCACCCGACACTGTTCATCATACTGTTCACCGACACTGTTCATAGTTACTGTTTATCCGAATACAAATCTGTCCAGTCTTGTTGTTTGTGTTATCCAACTTGCTTACTTGGTTTTCAAATCTGGAGTTTGGCAAAACTTGTTGGAATTTTGTGAATCTTGAAGAGAACTTGCAATAATCTTGAGCTTCTTGAATTCTTGACCACAATCTTGAAATTTCTGAAGTTCCTAACAACTTCCTTGAAAGTTCTTGAAAGATCTTGGAGTTCTTGGTAGTTATTATTTGTGGACTTCCTTGTTTTGTGTCGTGGTTGATAGTTGTAGTCAAAAAAAAAAAAAAAAAAGAGGAATCGGTTGGCAAGAGAAAAAAAAAGGAAGGGAAAGAAAGGGGCAACCGAATTGTTTTGAATAGGGAACCAAATCTGATTTGTGCAATCTTTCTTGGAGTAGAATTTGGAAGTTACCAAAAGTTGTTTCAAGAAGATTACCAAAGGTTGTTTCAAGAAGGTTACCAAAAGTTGTTTCAAGAAGATTACCAAAAGTTGTTCAAGAGGAAAAGGATTTTCAAAAGGTTTCCAAAAACTAACTTGTTTCCAAAATCAATTAAGAAGCTAAGTAAAGCATTTGGATAACTCTTTGTACTCACTTGGACACTCTCTCTTCTACCTTTTTAGGAAGCTTTCCCAAACTCTCTTATCCATTTTTTTGGAAACTTTCCTAAATTCTCTCATCCATTTTTTAGGAAACTTTCCTAAACTCTCTCATCCACTTTTTTTTTGGAAACTTTCCTAAATTCTCTCATCCATTTTTAGGAAATTTTCCTAAACTCTCTCGTCCATTTTTTGGAAACTCACCTAAAATTCTCTCATCCACTTTAGGAAACTCTCCTATATTCTCTCATCCACTTTAGGAAACTCTCCTAATTTTTAGGAACACTTCCCTACACTTTCTCCTACATCTCCGTGATTACTCTTGCGAAAGAAGTTGGTGACAATTATTTGGGCTTGAGCAGCATTTATCAACCACCTAATCCAACAGGTAAAGGTATTTGGTAAGATCATTAGAGTGTTTTGAGTGACAAATACGAGAGTTGAGTGATACACGAGTGATGAGCACATACACGTGAGCTTGTGAGGAATCTCCTTTTCTTTGCTAACCATTTTTGCAGGTAACGTAATCATGCCTAGGGGAGTTGCCTCTTACTCATACAGTCAAGAATTCTTGGAGAATGAGCCTCTCAAGAGGAGGGGTTCCAAGCGGCCTACTCCCAAGCACAATTCCATGGAAGATAGTTCACAACGTGAGTTTCGTTCACTCCGGGAGGAGATGGAACGTTACCGTGCTTCGTGTGTAGGTATAAACGAGATTGTGATGAATATGAGAAGGAGCGAAGAAGTTTGTGTCGAGCATCTAAATCGAGATCAATTTCAAGCAAACGAGGTTCATCTAAGAAGTGTCTTGACAATCAAGACGAGGAGTTTGAGAATTCTCGAATTGAGTCAAAGCTTCGTGAAGCAAAGAATGAATTCCGAAGTCGGACTAAAGCATTGGTTGATTCTATGATGGAAAGACTTAGCCAAGTGTTGGATTCCCACTTGGAGCAACTTAACCATGTGTCAACCGGTGATAATAAAGGGAAAATTCATCCGAGTCCCTCGTTGATTGAAGAGCCAAATATGAATGAGTTACAACTGAGCCATGCACATGAGCTAGACAATGAAAATCCGAACTCAAGTGCAATGAATGAACAAATGTCCAAGAAGAATAAAGTGGGGAAAGGCGAGAATACTTTGGCCGTATTGATGAGTAAAGAGGAGGAGTTGGCCATGTTCGCAAAAGTTGAAAGTGTGGACGTTTTTGTTTGCTAACACGCTAACATGTGTTTTGGTTAGTACCTCTTCGTTTGTACAGATTAAACAAAGTCAAGTAGAGTTGGCCATGGCATGTTCCATTCCCACGCCACTTGGACACTTTGCGAGTTTCCATGGAGTTTGTCTTCTAGAAGCTAAATCTCTTTGGTCTCAATTCATGGAACCATGTCAACTCAAACCTGTCCACACCATTGGAGGATTGATTCGAGCTCATCTTAAAGGGGAAATTTTGGATTCTACTGCTTGTTCTCTACCTATGGTTCATTCCTCACCTTTGCCTTGTTTTGAGCATGTTACTAGCACCAACTCTTGTCGCTCCCATGTAGGTGTTGAAGAGAAGTGTAAAGGACTAGCACTGGCATCTCAAGTTGAATCAATGGGTGGAAGGAATATTGAAGTGTTAAAGGGAGTTTTCTCATTTAAATCTTGTTCTACACCTTCTTACCACCTAGTCAATAATGTACCCTTAGTCCTTTACCCGATTTCTGAATTGTTTCAAGTTGAAGGTTATTTTGTTTTCATAGGTTGTAACGCTGTCCACAATTTTCCAACTATGGTTAAGGACGTGCAACCCGATTTCGTACTTATTCCTGCTGAAAGTGGTGCACGTTCATGCTTCTTCCCGCATCCACAAGCTGGCTACCATGAGCTGACTTTACCAACTCCAACTTGCGCAAATTCATGCGATTCGTATGGAGTGCGCGTCACTTCATTGCTGCCACTTATGTCAGGTGACAATATGACAATCCATGGCCGAAAGTTGATTAGAGAGCTTTGGATTGCTACCTTACACAAGTTCTTTCCTATCTTGGCGCATGTCCTTGTTTGAGAGCCTCTTGAAACTGACCAAACGGCATTTAACTTGGCTCGTGACCTTTCATTTGTTCCCAACGTGGCTGACCTCCAAACGCACTATCGATTTGATTTGTCATACTACTAACTCTTGTTAGTATCATCTAGATTTGAGGACAAATCCTTCTCAAGAGGAGGGGACTGATGTGTGCACGAGCCTCGGCCCACGCAATGACCCAGTCCGAGTCCCATTGGGCCCAGTCACGCGTGTACGGGCCAAGCTCTTCATAAAATCACTCCAAGTTCTGGTTAGAGTTGTCCAAGACCAACATGGAGTTCACAAAGATATTGAGGCTTGGAGAGAGACAATCGAGCCATTTACACCATGATCCAAGCCCACAAAGAGTCAAGCGGGCCACCAAGAGAATCCTTAGGCCCCATCAATTAGTTAGCAATTAGTTAATGATTAAGTAAGAGCATGGGCCGACTTTTTCCTTTTCCTAGCCTTTAGGGTTTTAGTCACTTTAGCCTATAAATAGGCTTTCCTTGTAAGGTTTAAGGGTCAGAACATTTATCAATAAAATTGTCTTATTTTCGTTCCTTCTTCTAAGAAGAGTGTTCGAGCCTTTTACTTGCTTTGGCAAGGGTTTTGAGCAATCTTGCGTCTCGTCCTAGATTGTTCTACCGACCTATCCCGTGGAGAAGCCACCTTCATTGGAGTCGTCGTACTGCCGTCTTGAATCCAATCGTGTCGTCCGTTTGGTTCTAGATCTCGCAATTCCAAGCGTTGGACATCCTCGCTAGATCCTTGGGCAAACGTGCTACGTGTCTCGAAACAAGTTGATCGAGGAACTTTTCAGTTGGCTTCAGAGCTTTGGTAGAGGTATCTTTCGTTATATCCTTATTTTTTCGTAGTTGTGTCGTAGGGTCTTTGTGCTTCGTCCGCTGCCTTGTTAAAAAAAAAAAAAAAAAAAGTCACTATTCACCGACTGTTCACCCGACACTGTTCATCATACTGTTCACCGACACTGTTCATAGTTACTGTTTATCCGAATACAAATCTGTCCAGTCTTGTTGTTTGTGTTATCCAACTTGCTTACTTGGTTTTCAAATCTGGAGTTTGGCAAAACTTGTTGGAATTTTGTGAATCTTGAAGAGAACTTGCAATAATCTTGAGCTTCTTGAATTCTTGACCACAATCTTGAAATTTCTGAAGTTCCTAACAACTTCCTTGAAAGTTCTTGAAAGATCTTGGAGTTCTTGGTAGTTATTATTTGTGGACTTCCTTGTTTTGTGTCGTGGTTGATAGTTGTAGTCAAAAAAAAAAAAAAAAAAGAGGAATCGGTTGGCAAGAGAAAAAAAAAGGAAGGGAAAGAAAGGGGCAACCGAATTGTTTTGAATAGGGAACCAAATCTGATTTGTGCAATCTTTCTTGGAGTAGAATTTGGAAGTTACCAAAAGTTGTTTCAAGAAGATTACCAAAGGTTGTTTCAAGAAGGTTACCAAAAGTTGTTTCAAGAAGATTATCAAAAGTTGTTCAAGAGGAAAAGGATTTTCAAAAGGTTTCCAAAAACTAACTTGTTTCCAAAATCAATTAAGAAGCTAAGTAAAGCATTTGGATAACTCTTTGTACTCACTTGGACACTCTCTCTTCTACCTTTTTAGGAAGCTTTCCCAAACTCTCTTATCCATTTTTTTAGGAAACTTTCCTAAATTCTCTCATCCATTTTTTAGGAAACTTTCCTAAACTCTCTCATCCACTTTTTTTTTGGAAACTTTCCTAAATTCTCTCATCCATTTTTAGGAAATTTTCCTAAACTCTCTCGTCCATTTTTTGGAAACTCACCTAAAATTCTCTCATCCACTTTAGGAAACTCTCCTATATTCTCTCATCCACTTTAGGAAACTCTCCTAATTTTTAGGAACACTTCCCTACACTTTCTCCTACATCTCCGTGATTACTCTTGCGAAAGAAGTTGGTGACAATTATTTGGGCTTGAGCAGCATTTATCAACCACCTAATCCAACAGGTAAAGGTATTTGGTAAGATCATTAGAGTGTTTTGAGTGACAAATACGAGAGTTGAGTGATACACGAGTGATGAGCACATACACGTGAGCTTGTGAGGAATCTCCTTTTCTTTGCTAACCATTTTTGCAGGTAACGTAATCATGCCTAGGGGAGTTGCCTCTTACTCATACAGTCAAGAATTCTTGGAGAATGAGCCTCTCAAGAGGAGGGGTTCCAAGCGGCCTACTCCCAAGCACAATTCCATGGAAGATAGTTCACAACGTGAGTTTCGTTCACTCCGGGAGGAGATGGAACGTTACCGTGCTTCGTGTGTAGGTATAAACGAGATTGTGATGAATATGAGAAGGAGCGAAGAAGTTTGTGTCGAGCATCTAAATCGAGATCAATTTCAAGCAAACGAGGTTCATCTAAGAAGTGTCTTGACAATCAAGACGAGGAGTTTGAGAATTCTCGAATTGAGTCAAAGCTTCGTGAAGCAAAGAATGAATTCCGAAGTCGGACTAAAGCATTGGTTGATTCTATGATGGAAAGACTTAGCCAAGTGTTGGATTCCCACTTGGAGCAACTTAACCATGTGTCAACCGGTGATAATAAAGGGAAAATTCATCCGAGTCCCTCGTTGATTGAAGAGCCAAATATGAATGAGTTACAACTGAGCCATGCACATGAGCTAGACAATGAAAATCCGAACTCAAGTGCAATGAATGAACAAATGTCCAAGAAGAATAAAGTGGGGAAAGGCGAGAATACTTTGGCCGTATTGATGAGTAAAGAGGAGGAGTTGGCCATGTTCGCAAAAGTTGAAAGTGTGGACGTTTTTGTTTGCTAACACGCTAACATGTGTTTTGGTTAGTACCTCTTCGTTTGTACAGATTAAACAAAGTCAAGTAGAGTTGGCCATGGCATGTTCCATTCCCACGCCACTTGGACACTTTGCGAGTTTCCATGGAGTTTGTCTTCTAGAAGCTAAATCTCTTTGGTCTCAATTCATGGAACCATGTCAACTCAAACCTGTCCACACCATTGGAGGATTGATTCGAGCTCATCTTAAAGGGGAAATTTTGGATTCTACTGCTTGTTCTCTACCTATGGTTCATTCCTCACCTTTGCCTTGTTTTGAGCATGTTACTAGCACCAACTCTTGTCGCTCCCATGTAGGTGTTGAAGAGAAGTGTAAAGGACTAGCACTGGCATCTCAAGTTGAATCAATGGGTGGAAGGAATATTGAAGTGTTAAAGGGAGTTTTCTCATTTAAATCTTGTTCTACACCTTCTTACCACCTAGTCAATAATGTACCCTTAGTCCTTTACCCGATTTCTGAATTGTTTCAAGTTGAAGGTTATTTTGTTTTCATAGGTTGTAACGCTGTCCACAATTTTCCAACTATGGTTAAGGACGTGCAACCCGATTTCGTACTTATTCCTGCTGAAAGTGGTGCACGTTCATGCTTCTTCCCGCATCCACAAGCTGGCTACCATGAGCTGACTTTACCAACTCCAACTTGCGCAAATTCATGCGATTCGTATGGAGTGCGCGTCACTTCATTGCTGCCACTTATGTCAGGTGACAATATGACAATCCATGGCCGAAAGTTGATTAGAGAGCTTTGGATTGCTACCTTACACAAGTTCTTTCCTATCTTGGCGCATGTCCTTGTTTGAGAGCCTCTTGAAACTGACCAAACGGCATTTAACTTGGCTCGTGACCTTTCATTTGTTCCCAACGTGGCTGACCTCCAAACGCACTATCGATTTGATTTGTCATACTACTAACTCTTGTTAGTATCATCTAGATTTGAGGACAAATCCTTCTCAAGAGGAGGGGACTGATGTGTGCACGAGCCTCGGCCCACGCAATGACCCAGTCCGAGTCCCATTGGGCCCAGTCACGCGTGTACGGGCCAAGCTCTTCATAAAATCACTCCAAGTTCTGGTTAGAGTTGTCCAAGACCAACATGGAGTTCACAAAGATATTGAGGCTTGGAGAGAGACAATCGAGCCATTTACACCATGATCCAAGCCCACAAAGAGTCAAGCGGGCCACCAAGAGAATAAGGCCTTAGGCCCCATCAATTAGTTAGCAATTAGTTAATGATTAAGTAAGAGCATGGGCCGACTTTTTCCTTTTCCTAGCCTTTAGGGTTTTAGTCACTTTAGCCTATAAATAGGCTTTCCTTGTAAGGTTTAAGGGTCAGAACTTTTATCAATAAAATTGTCTTATTTTCGTTCCTTCTTCTAAGAAGAGTGTTCGAGCCTTTTACTTGCTTTGGCAAGGGTTTTGAGCAATCTTGCGTCTCGTCCTAGATTGTTCTACCGACCTATCCCGTGGAGAAGCCACCTTCATTGGAGTCGTCGTACTGCCGTCTTGAATCCAATCGTGTCGTCCGTTTGGTTCTAGATCTCGCAATTCCAAGCGTTGGACATCCTCGCTAGATCCTTGGGCAAACGTGCTACGTGTCTCGAAACAAGTTGATCGAGGAACTTTTCAGTTGGCTTCAGAGCTTTGGTAGAGGTATCTTTCGTTATATCCTTATTTTTTCGTAGTTGTGTCGTAGGGTCTTTGTGCTTCGTCCGCTGCCTTGTTAAAAAAAAAAAAAAAAAAGTCACTATTCACCGACTGTTCACCCGACACTGTTCATCATACTGTTCACCGACACTGTTCATAGTTACTGTTTATCCGAATACAAATCTGTCCAGTCTTGTTGTTTGTGTTATCCAACTTGCTTACTTGGTTTTCAAATCTGGAGTTTGGCAAAACTTGTTGGAATTTTGTGAATCTTGAAGAGAACTTGCAATAATCTTGAGCTTCTTGAATTCTTGACCACAATCTTGAAATTTCTGAAGTTCCTAACAACTTCCTTGAAAGTTCTTGAAAGATCTTGGAGTTCTTGGTAGTTATTATTTGTGGACTTCCTTGTTTTGTGTCGTGGTTGATAGTTGTAGTCAAAAAAAAAAAAAAAAAAGAGGAATCGGTTGGCAAGAGAAAAAAAAAAGGAAGGGAAAGAAAGGGGCAACCGAATTGTTTTGAATAGGGAACCAAATCTGATTTGTGCAATCTTTCTTGGAGTAGAATTTGGAAGTTACCAAAAGTTGTTTCAAGAAGATTACCAAAGGTTGTTTCAAGAAGGTTACCAAAAGTTGTTTCAAGAAGATTATCAAAAGTTGTTCAAGAGGAAAAGGATTTTCAAAAGGTTTCCAAAAACTAACTTGTTTCCAAAATCAATTAAGAAGCTAAGTAAAGCATTTGGATAACTCTTTGTACTCACTTGGACACTCTCTCTTCTACCTTTTTAGGAAGCTTTCCCAAACTCTCTTATCCATTTTTTTGGAAACTTTCCTAAATTCTCTCATCCATTTTTTAGGAAACTTTCCTAAACTCTCTCATCCACTTTTTTTTTGGAAACTTTCCTAAATTCTCTCATCCATTTTTAGGAAATTTTCCTAAACTCTCTCGTCCATTTTTTGGAAACTCACCTAAAATTCTCTCATCCACTTTAGGAAACTCTCCTATATTCTCTCATCCACTTTAGGAAACTCTCCTAATTTTTAGGAACACTTCCCTACACTTTCTCCTACATCTCCGTGATTACTCTTGCGAAAGAAGTTGGTGACAATTATTTGGGCTTGAGCAGCATTTATCAACCACCTAATCCAACAGGTAAAGGTATTTGGTAAGATCATTAGAGTGTTTTGAGTGACAAATACGAGAGTTGAGTGATACACGAGTGATGAGCACATACACGTGAGCTTGTGAGGAATCTCCTTTTCTTTGCTAACCATTTTTGCAGGTAACGTAATCATGCCTAGGGGAGTTGCCTCTTACTCATACAGTCAAGAATTCTTGGAGAATGAGCCTCTCAAGAGGAGGGGTTCCAAGCGGCCTACTCCCAAGCACAATTCCATGGAAGATAGTTCACAACGTGAGTTTCGTTCACTCCGGGAGGAGATGGAACGTTACCGTGCTTCGTGTGTAGGTATAAACGAGATTGTGATGAATATGAGAAGGAGCGAAGAAGTTTGTGTCGAGCATCTAAATCGAGATCAATTTCAAGCAAACGAGGTTCATCTAAGAAGTGTCTTGACAATCAAGACGAGGAGTTTGAGAATTCTCGAATTGAGTCAAAGCTTCGTGAAGCAAAGAATGAATTCCGAAGTCGGACTAAAGCATTGGTTGATTCTATGATGGAAAGACTTAGCCAAGTGTTGGATTCCCACTTGGAGCAACTTAACCATGTGTCAACCGGTGATAATAAAGGGAAAATTCATCCGAGTCCCTCGTTGATTGAAGAGCCAAATATGAATGAGTTACAACTGAGCCATGCACATGAGCTAGACAATGAAAATCCGAACTCAAGTGCAATGAATGAACAAATGTCCAAGAAGAATAAAGTGGGGAAAGGCGAGAATACTTTGGCCGTATTGATGAGTAAAGAGGAGGAGTTGGCCATGTTCGCAAAAGTTGAAAGTGTGGACGTTTTTGTTTGCTAACACGCTAACATGTGTTTTGGTTAGTACCTCTTCGTTTGTACAGATTAAACAAAGTCAAGTAGAGTTGGCCATGGCATGTTCCATTCCCACGCCACTTGGACACTTTGCGAGTTTCCATGGAGTTTGTCTTCTAGAAGCTAAATCTCTTTGGTCTCAATTCATGGAACCATGTCAACTCAAACCTGTCCACACCATTGGAGGATTGATTCGAGCTCATCTTAAAGGGGAAATTTTGGATTCTACTGCTTGTTCTCTACCTATGGTTCATTCCTCACCTTTGCCTTGTTTTGAGCATGTTACTAGCACCAACTCTTGTCGCTCCCATGTAGGTGTTGAAGAGAAGTGTAAAGGACTAGCACTGGCATCTCAAGTTGAATCAATGGGTGGAAGGAATATTGAAGTGTTAAAGGGAGTTTTCTCATTTAAATCTTGTTCTACACCTTCTTACCACCTAGTCAATAATGTACCCTTAGTCCTTTACCCGATTTCTGAATTGTTTCAAGTTGAAGGTTATTTTGTTTTCATAGGTTGTAACGCTGTCCACAATTTTCCAACTATGGTTAAGGACGTGCAACCCGATTTCGTACTTATTCCTGCTGAAAGTGGTGCACGTTCATGCTTCTTCCCGCATCCACAAGCTGGCTACCATGAGCTGACTTTACCAACTCCAACTTGCGCAAATTCATGCGATTCGTATGGAGTGCGCGTCACTTCATTGCTGCCACTTATGTCAGGTGACAATATGACAATCCATGGCCGAAAGTTGATTAGAGAGCTTTGGATTGCTACCTTACACAAGTTCTTTCCTATCTTGGCGCATGTCCTTGTTTGAGAGCCTCTTGAAACTGACCAAACGGCATTTAACTTGGCTCGTGACCTTTCATTTGTTCCCAACGTGGCTGACCTCCAAACGCACTATCGATTTGATTTGTCATACTACTAACTCTTGTTAGTATCATCTAGATTTGAGGACAAATCCTTCTCAAGAGGAGGGGACTGATGTGTGCACGAGCCTCGGCCCACGCAATGACCCAGTCCGAGTCCCATTGGGCCCAGTCACGCGTGTACGGGCCAAGCTCTTCATAAAATCACTCCAAGTTCTGGTTAGAGTTGTCCAAGACCAACATGGAGTTCACAAAGATATTGAGGCTTGGAGAGAGACAATCGAGCCATTTACACCATGATCCAAGCCCACAAAGAGTCAAGCGGGCCACCAAGAGAATCCTTAGGCCCCATCAATTAGTTAGCAATTAGTTAATGATTAAGTAAGAGCATGGGCCGACTTTTTCCTTTTCCTAGCCTTTAGGGTTTTAGTCACTTTAGCCTATAAATAGGCTTTCCTTGTAAGGTTTAAGGGTCAGAACATTTATCAATAAAATTGTCTTATTTTCGTTCCTTCTTCTAAGAAGAGTGTTCGAGCCTTTTACTTGCTTTGGCAAGGGTTTTGAGCAATCTTGCGTCTCGTCCTAGATTGTTCTACCGACCTATCCCGTGGAGAAGCCACCTTCATTGGAGTCGTCGTACTGCCGTCTTGAATCCAATCGTGTCGTCCGTTTGGTTCTAGATCTCGCAATTCCAAGCGTTGGACATCCTCGCTAGATCCTTGGGCAAACGTGCTACGTGTCTCGAAACAAGTTGATCGAGGAACTTTTCAGTTGGCTTCAGAGCTTTGGTAGAGGTATCTTTCGTTATATCCTTATTTTTTCGTAGTTGTGTCGTAGGGTCTTTGTGCTTCGTCCGCTGCCTTGTTAAAAAAAAAAAAAAAAAAAGTCACTATTCACCGACTGTTCACCCGACACTGTTCATCATACTGTTCACCGACACTGTTCATAGTTACTGTTTATCCGAATACAAATCTGTCCAGTCTTGTTGTTTGTGTTATCCAACTTGCTTACTTGGTTTTCAAATCTGGAGTTTGGCAAAACTTGTTGGAATTTTGTGAATCTTGAAGAGAACTTGCAATAATCTTGAGCTTCTTGAATTCTTGACCACAATCTTGAAATTTCTGAAGTTCCTAACAACTTCCTTGAAAGTTCTTGAAAGATCTTGGAGTTCTTGGTAGTTATTATTTGTGGACTTCCTTGTTTTGTGTCGTGGTTGATAGTTGTAGTCAAAAAAAAAAAAAAAAAAGAGGAATCGGTTGGCAAGAGAAAAAAAAAAGGAAGGGAAAGAAAGGGGCAACCGAATTGTTTTGAATAGGGAACCAAATCTGATTTGTGCAATCTTTCTTGGAGTAGAATTTGGAAGTTACCAAAAGTTGTTTCAAGAAGATTACCAAAGGTTGTTTCAAGAAGGTTACCAAAAGTTGTTTCAAGAAGATTATCAAAAGTTGTTCAAGAGGAAAAGGATTTTCAAAAGGTTTCCAAAAACTAACTTGTTTCCAAAATCAATTAAGAAGCTAAGTAAAGCATTTGGATAACTCTTTGTACTCACTTGGACACTCTCTCTTCTACCTTTTTAGGAAGCTTTCCCAAACTCTCTTATCCATTTTTTTGGAAACTTTCCTAAATTCTCTCATCCATTTTTTAGGAAACTTTCCTAAACTCTCTCATCCACTTTTTTTTTGGAAACTTTCCTAAATTCTCTCATCCATTTTTAGGAAATTTTCCTAAACTCTCTCGTCCATTTTTTGGAAACTCACCTAAAATTCTCTCATCCACTTTAGGAAACTCTCCTATATTCTCTCATCCACTTTAGGAAACTCTCCTAATTTTTAGGAACACTTCCCTACACTTTCTCCTACATCTCCGTGATTACTCTTGCGAAAGAAGTTGGTGACAATTATTTGGGCTTGAGCAGCATTTATCAACCACCTAATCCAACAGGTAAAGGTATTTGGTAAGATCATTAGAGTGTTTTGAGTGACAAATACGAGAGTTGAGTGATACACGAGTGATGAGCACATACACGTGAGCTTGTGAGGAATCTCCTTTTCTTTGCTAACCATTTTTGCAGGTAACGTAATCATGCCTAGGGGAGTTGCCTCTTACTCATACAGTCAAGAATTCTTGGAGAATGAGCCTCTCAAGAGGAGGGGTTCCAAGCGGCCTACTCCCAAGCACAATTCCATGGAAGATAGTTCACAACGTGAGTTTCGTTCACTCCGGGAGGAGATGGAACGTTACCGTGCTTCGTGTGTAGGTATAAACGAGATTGTGATGAATATGAGAAGGAGCGAAGAAGTTTGTGTCGAGCATCTAAATCGAGATCAATTTCAAGCAAACGAGGTTCATCTAAGAAGTGTCTTGACAATCAAGACGAGGAGTTTGAGAATTCTCGAATTGAGTCAAAGCTTCGTGAAGCAAAGAATGAATTCCGAAGTCGGACTAAAGCATTGGTTGATTCTATGATGGAAAGACTTAGCCAAGTGTTGGATTCCCACTTGGAGCAACTTAACCATGTGTCAACCGGTGATAATAAAGGGAAAATTCATCCGAGTCCCTCGTTGATTGAAGAGCCAAATATGAATGAGTTACAACTGAGCCATGCACATGAGCTAGACAATGAAAATCCGAACTCAAGTGCAATGAATGAACAAATGTCCAAGAAGAATAAAGTGGGGAAAGGCGAGAATACTTTGGCCGTATTGATGAGTAAAGAGGAGGAGTTGGCCATGTTCGCAAAAGTTGAAAGTGTGGACGTTTTTGTTTGCTAACACGCTAACATGTGTTTTGGTTAGTACCTCTTCGTTTGTACAGATTAAACAAAGTCAAGTAGAGTTGGCCATGGCATGTTCCATTCCCACGCCACTTGGACACTTTGCGAGTTTCCATGGAGTTTGTCTTCTAGAAGCTAAATCTCTTTGGTCTCAATTCATGGAACCATGTCAACTCAAACCTGTCCACACCATTGGAGGATTGATTCGAGCTCATCTTAAAGGGGAAATTTTGGATTCTACTGCTTGTTCTCTACCTATGGTTCATTCCTCACCTTTGCCTTGTTTTGAGCATGTTACTAGCACCAACTCTTGTCGCTCCCATGTAGGTGTTGAAGAGAAGTGTAAAGGACTAGCACTGGCATCTCAAGTTGAATCAATGGGTGGAAGGAATATTGAAGTGTTAAAGGGAGTTTTCTCATTTAAATCTTGTTCTACACCTTCTTACCACCTAGTCAATAATGTACCCTTAGTCCTTTACCCGATTTCTGAATTGTTTCAAGTTGAAGGTTATTTTGTTTTCATAGGTTGTAACGCTGTCCACAATTTTCCAACTATGGTTAAGGACGTGCAACCCGATTTCGTACTTATTCCTGCTGAAAGTGGTGCACGTTCATGCTTCTTCCCGCATCCACAAGCTGGCTACCATGAGCTGACTTTACCAACTCCAACTTGCGCAAATTCATGCGATTCGTATGGAGTGCGCGTCACTTCATTGCTGCCACTTATGTCAGGTGACAATATGACAATCCATGGCCGAAAGTTGATTAGAGAGCTTTGGATTGCTACCTTACACAAGTTCTTTCCTATCTTGGCGCATGTCCTTGTTTGAGAGCCTCTTGAAACTGACCAAACGGCATTTAACTTGGCTCGTGACCTTTCATTTGTTCCCAACGTGGCTGACCTCCAAACGCACTATCGATTTGATTTGTCATACTACTAACTCTTGTTAGTATCATCTAGATTTGAGGACAAATCCTTCTCAAGAGGAGGGGACTGATGTGTGCACGAGCCTCGGCCCACGCAATGACCCAGTCCGAGTCCCATTGGGCCCAGTCACGCGTGTACGGGCCAAGCTCTTCATAAAATCACTCCAAGTTCTGGTTAGAGTTGTCCAAGACCAACATGGAGTTCACAAAGATATTGAGGCTTGGAGAGAGACAATCGAGCCATTTACACCATGATCCAAGCCCACAAAGAGTCAAGCGGGCCACCAAGAGAATCCTTAGGCCCCATCAATTAGTTAGCAATTAGTTAATGATTAAGTAAGAGCATGGGCCGACTTTTTCCTTTTCCTAGCCTTTAGGGTTTTAGTCACTTTAGCCTATAAATAGGCTTTCCTTGTAAGGTTTAAGGGTCAGAACATTTATCAATAAAATTGTCTTATTTTCGTTCCTTCTTCTAAGAAGAGTGTTCGAGCCTTTTACTTGCTTTGGCAAGGGTTTTGAGCAATCTTGCGTCTCGTCCTAGATTGTTCTACCGACCTATCCCGTGGAGAAGCCACCTTCATTGGAGTCGTCGTACTGCCGTCTTGAATCCAATCGTGTCGTCCGTTTGGTTCTAGATCTCGCAATTCCAAGCGTTGGACATCCTCGCTAGATCCTTGGGCAAACGTGCTACGTGTCTCGAAACAAGTTGATCGAGGAACTTTTCAGTTGGCTTCAGAGCTTTGGTAGAGGTATCTTTCGTTATATCCTTATTTTTTCGTAGTTGTGTCGTAGGGTCTTTGTGCTTCGTCCGCTGCCTTGTTAAAAAAAAAAAAAAAAAAAGTCACTATTCACCGACTGTTCACCCGACACTGTTCATCATACTGTTCACCGACACTGTTCATAGTTACTGTTTATCCGAATACAAATCTGTCCAGTCTTGTTGTTTGTGTTATCCAACTTGCTTACTTGGTTTTCAAATCTGGAGTTTGGCAAAACTTGTTGGAATTTTGTGAATCTTGAAGAGAACTTGCAATAATCTTGAGCTTCTTGAATTCTTGACCACAATCTTGAAATTTCTGAAGTTCCTAACAACTTCCTTGAAAGTTCTTGAAAGATCTTGGAGTTCTTGGTAGTTATTATTTGTGGACTTCCTTGTTTTGTGTCGTGGTTGATAGTTGTAGTCAAAAAAAAAAAAAAAAAAGAGGAATCGGTTGGCAAGAGAAAAAAAAAAGGAAGGGAAAGAAAGGGGCAACCGAATTGTTTTGAATAGGGAACCAAATCTGATTTGTGCAATCTTTCTTGGAGTAGAATTTGGAAGTTACCAAAAGTTGTTTCAAGAAGATTACCAAAGGTTGTTTCAAGAAGGTTACCAAAAGTTGTTTCAAGAAGATTATCAAAAGTTGTTCAAGAGGAAAAGGATTTTCAAAAGGTTTCCAAAAACTAACTTGTTTCCAAAATCAATTAAGAAGCTAAGTAAAGCATTTGGATAACTCTTTGTACTCACTTGGACACTCTCTCTTCTACCTTTTTAGGAAGCTTTCCCAAACTCTCTTATCCATTTTTTTGGAAACTTTCCTAAATTCTCTCATCCATTTTTTAGGAAACTTTCCTAAACTCTCTCATCCACTTTTTTTTTGGAAACTTTCCTAAATTCTCTCATCCATTTTTAGGAAATTTTCCTAAACTCTCTCGTCCATTTTTTGGAAACTCACCTAAAATTCTCTCATCCACTTTAGGAAACTCTCCTATATTCTCTCATCCACTTTAGGAAACTCTCCTAATTTTTAGGAACACTTCCCTACACTTTCTCCTACATCTCCGTGATTACTCTTGCGAAAGAAGTTGGTGACAATTATTTGGGCTTGAGCAGCATTTATCAACCACCTAATCCAACAGGTAAAGGTATTTGGTAAGATCATTAGAGTGTTTTGAGTGACAAATACGAGAGTTGAGTGATACACGAGTGATGAGCACATACACGTGAGCTTGTGAGGAATCTCCTTTTCTTTGCTAACCATTTTTGCAGGTAACGTAATCATGCCTAGGGGAGTTGCCTCTTACTCATACAGTCAAGAATTCTTGGAGAATGAGCCTCTCAAGAGGAGGGGTTCCAAGCGGCCTACTCCCAAGCACAATTCCATGGAAGATAGTTCACAACGTGAGTTTCGTTCACTCCGGGAGGAGATGGAACGTTACCGTGCTTCGTGTGTAGGTATAAACGAGATTGTGATGAATATGAGAAGGAGCGAAGAAGTTTGTGTCGAGCATCTAAATCGAGATCAATTTCAAGCAAACGAGGTTCATCTAAGAAGTGTCTTGACAATCAAGACGAGGAGTTTGAGAATTCTCGAATTGAGTCAAAGCTTCGTGAAGCAAAGAATGAATTCCGAAGTCGGACTAAAGCATTGGTTGATTCTATGATGGAAAGACTTAGCCAAGTGTTGGATTCCCACTTGGAGCAACTTAACCATGTGTCAACCGGTGATAATAAAGGGAAAATTCATCCGAGTCCCTCGTTGATTGAAGAGCCAAATATGAATGAGTTACAACTGAGCCATGCACATGAGCTAGACAATGAAAATCCGAACTCAAGTGCAATGAATGAACAAATGTCCAAGAAGAATAAAGTGGGGAAAGGCGAGAATACTTTGGCCGTATTGATGAGTAAAGAGGAGGAGTTGGCCATGTTCGCAAAAGTTGAAAGTGTGGACGTTTTTGTTTGCTAACACGCTAACATGTGTTTTGGTTAGTACCTCTTCGTTTGTACAGATTAAACAAAGTCAAGTAGAGTTGGCCATGGCATGTTCCATTCCCACGCCACTTGGACACTTTGCGAGTTTCCATGGAGTTTGTCTTCTAGAAGCTAAATCTCTTTGGTCTCAATTCATGGAACCATGTCAACTCAAACCTGTCCACACCATTGGAGGATTGATTCGAGCTCATCTTAAAGGGGAAATTTTGGATTCTACTGCTTGTTCTCTACCTATGGTTCATTCCTCACCTTTGCCTTGTTTTGAGCATGTTACTAGCACCAACTCTTGTCGCTCCCATGTAGGTGTTGAAGAGAAGTGTAAAGGACTAGCACTGGCATCTCAAGTTGAATCAATGGGTGGAAGGAATATTGAAGTGTTAAAGGGAGTTTTCTCATTTAAATCTTGTTCTACACCTTCTTACCACCTAGTCAATAATGTACCCTTAGTCCTTTACCCGATTTCTGAATTGTTTCAAGTTGAAGGTTATTTTGTTTTCATAGGTTGTAACGCTGTCCACAATTTTCCAACTATGGTTAAGGACGTGCAACCCGATTTCGTACTTATTCCTGCTGAAAGTGGTGCACGTTCATGCTTCTTCCCGCATCCACAAGCTGGCTACCATGAGCTGACTTTACCAACTCCAACTTGCGCAAATTCATGCGATTCGTATGGAGTGCGCGTCACTTCATTGCTGCCACTTATGTCAGGTGACAATATGACAATCCATGGCCGAAAGTTGATTAGAGAGCTTTGGATTGCTACCTTACACAAGTTCTTTCCTATCTTGGCGCATGTCCTTGTTTGAGAGCCTCTTGAAACTGACCAAACGGCATTTAACTTGGCTCGTGACCTTTCATTTGTTCCCAACGTGGCTGACCTCCAAACGCACTATCGATTTGATTTGTCATACTACTAACTCTTGTTAGTATCATCTAGATTTGAGGACAAATCCTTCTCAAGAGGAGGGGACTGATGTGTGCACGAGCCTCGGCCCACGCAATGACCCAGTCCGAGTCCCATTGGGCCCAGTCACGCGTGTACGGGCCAAGCTCTTCATAAAATCACTCCAAGTTCTGGTTAGAGTTGTCCAAGACCAACATGGAGTTCACAAAGATATTGAGGCTTGGAGAGAGACAATCGAGCCATTTACACCATGATCCAAGCCCACAAAGAGTCAAGCGGGCCACCAAGAGAATCCTTAGGCCCCATCAATTAGTTAGCAATTAGTTAATGATTAAGTAAGAGCATGGGCCGACTTTTTCCTTTTCCTAGCCTTTAGGGTTTTAGTCACTTTAGCCTATAAATAGGCTTTCCTTGTAAGGTTTAAGGGTCAGAACATTTATCAATAAAATTGTCTTATTTTCGTTCCTTCTTCTAAGAAGAGTGTTCGAGCCTTTTACTTGCTTTGGCAAGGGTTTTGAGCAATCTTGCGTCTCGTCCTAGATTGTTCTACCGACCTATCCCGTGGAGAAGCCACCTTCATTGGAGTCGTCGTACTGCCGTCTTGAATCCAATCGTGTCGTCCGTTTGGTTCTAGATCTCGCAATTCCAAGCGTTGGACATCCTCGCTAGATCCTTGGGCAAACGTGCTACGTGTCTCGAAACAAGTTGATCGAGGAACTTTTCAGTTGGCTTCAGAGCTTTGGTAGAGGTATCTTTCGTTATATCCTTATTTTTTCGTAGTTGTGTCGTAGGGTCTTTGTGCTTCGTCCGCTGCCTTGTTAAAAAAAAAAAAAAAAAAAGTCACTATTCACCGACTGTTCACCCGACACTGTTCATCATACTGTTCACCGACACTGTTCATAGTTACTGTTTATCCGAATACAAATCTGTCCAGTCTTGTTGTTTGTGTTATCCAACTTGCTTACTTGGTTTTCAAATCTGGAGTTTGGCAAAACTTGTTGGAATTTTGTGAATCTTGAAGAGAACTTGCAATAATCTTGAGCTTCTTGAATTCTTGACCACAATCTTGAAATTTCTGAAGTTCCTAACAACTTCCTTGAAAGTTCTTGAAAGATCTTGGAGTTCTTGGTAGTTATTATTTGTGGACTTCCTTGTTTTGTGTCGTGGTTGATAGTTGTAGTCAAAAAAAAAAAAAAAAAGAGGAATCGGTTGGCAAGAGAAAAAAAAAGGAAGGGAAAGAAAGGGGCAACCGAATTGTTTTGAATAGGGAACCAAATCTGATTTGTGCAATCTTTCTTGGAGTAGAATTTGGAAGTTACCAAAAGTTGTTTCAAGAAGATTACCAAAGGTTGTTTCAAGAAGGTTACCAAAAGTTGTTTCAAGAAGATTATCAAAAGTTGTTCAAGAGGAAAAGGATTTTCAAAAGGTTTCCAAAAACTAACTTGTTTCCAAAATCAATTAAGAAGCTAAGTAAAGCATTTGGATAACTCTTTGTACTCACTTGGACACTCTCTCTTCTACCTTTTTAGGAAGCTTTCCCAAACTCTCTTATCCATTTTTTTAGGAAACTTTCCTAAATTCTCTCATCCATTTTTTAGGAAACTTTCCTAAACTCTCTCATCCACTTTTTTTTTGGAAACTTTCCTAAATTCTCTCATCCATTTTTAGGAAATTTTCCTAAACTCTCTCGTCCATTTTTTGGAAACTCACCTAAAATTCTCTCATCCACTTTAGGAAACTCTCCTATATTCTCTCATCCACTTTAGGAAACTCTCCTATATTTTCTCCTAATTTTTAGGAACACTTCCCTGCACTTTCTCCTACATCTCCGTGATTACTCTTGCGAAAGAAGTTGGTGACAATTATTTGGGCTTGAGCAGCATTTATCAACCACCTAATCCAACAGGTAAAGGTATTTGGTAAGATCATTAGAGTGTTTTGAGTGACAAATACGAGAGTTGAGTGATACACGAGTGATGAGCACATACACGTGAGCTTGTGAGGAATCTCCTTTTCTTTGCTAACCATTTTTGCAGGTCACGTAATCATGCCTAGGGGAGTTGCCTCTTACTCATACAATCAAGAATTCTTGGAGAATGAGCCTCTCAAGAGGAGGGGTTCCAAGCAGCCTACTCCCAAGCACAATTCCATGGAAGATAGTTCACAACGTGAGTTTCGTTCACTCCGGGAGGAGATGGAACGTTACCGTGCTTCGTGTGTAGGTATAAACGAGATTGTGATGAATATGAGAAGGAGCGAAGAAGTTTGTGTCGAGCATCTAAATCGAGATCAATTTCAAGCAAACGAGGTTCATCTAAGAAGTGTCTTGACAATCAAGACGAGGAGTTTGAGAATTCTCGAATTGAGTCAAAGCTTCGTGAAGCAAAGAATGAATTCCGAAGTCGGACTAAAGCATTGGTTGATTCTATGATGGAAAGACTTAGCCAAGTGTTGGATTCCCACTTGGAGCAACTTAACCATGTGTCAACCGGTGATAATAAAGAGAAAATTCATCCGAGTCCCTCGTTGATTGAAGAGCCAAATATGAATGAGTTACAACTGAGCCATGCACATGAGCTAGACAATGAAAATCCGAACTCAAGTGCAATGAATGAACAAATGTCCAAGAAGAATAAAGTGGGGAAAGGCGAGAATACTTTGGCCGTATTGATGAGTAAAGAGGAGGAGTTGGCCATGTTCGCAAAAGTTGAAAGTGTGGACGTTTTTGTTTGCTAACACGCTAACATGTGTTTTGGTTAGTACCTCTTCGTTTGTACAGATTAAACAAAGTCAAGTAGAGTTGGTCATGGCATGTTCCATTCCCACGCCACTTGGACACTTTGCGAGTTTCCATGGAGTTTGTCTTCTAGAAGCTAAATCTCTTTGGTCTCAATTCATGGAACCATGTCAACTCAAACCTGTCCACACCATTGGAGGATTGATTCGAGCTCATCTTAAAGGGGAAATTTTGGATTCTACTGCTTGTTCTCTACCTATGGTTCATTCCTCACCTTTGCCTTGTTTTGAGCATGTTACTAGCACCAACTCTTGTCGCTCCCATGTAGGTGTTGAAGAGAAGTGTAAAGGACTAGCACTGGCATCTCAAATTGAATCAATGGGTGGAAGGAATATTGAAGTGTTAAAGGGAGTTTTCTCATTTAAATCTTGTTCTACACCTTCTTACCACCTAGTCAATAATGTACCCTTAGTTCTTTACCCGATTTCTGAATTGTTTGAAGTTGAAGGTTATTTTGTTTTCATAGGTTGTAACGCTGTCCACAATTTTCCAACTATGGTTAAGGACGTGCAACCCGATTTCGTACTTATTCCTGCTGAAAGTGGTGCACGTTCATGCTTCTTCCCGCATCCACAAGCTGGCTACCATGAGCTGACTTTACCAACTCCAACTTGCGCAAATTCATGCGATTCGTATGGAGTGCGCGTCACTTCATTGCTGCCACTTATGTCAGGTGACAATATGACAATCCATGGCCGAAAGTTGATTAGAGAGCTTTGGATTGCTACCTTACACAAGTTCTTTCCTATCTTGGCGCATGTCCTTGTTTGAGAGCCTCTTGAAACTGACCAAACGGCATTTAACTTGGCTCGTGACCTTTCATTTGTTCCCAACGTGGCTGACCTCCAAACGCACTATCGATTTGATTTGTCATACTACTAACTCTTGTTAGTATCATCTAGATTTGAGGACAAATCCTTCTCAAGAGGAGGGGACTGATGTGTGCACGAGCCTCGGCCCACGCAATGACCCAGTCCGAGTCCCATTGGGCCCAGTCACGCGTGTACGGGCCAAGCTCTTCATAAAATCACTCCAAGTTCTGGTTAGAGTTGTCCAAGACCAACATGGAGTTCACAAAGATATTGAGGCTTGGAGAGAGACAATCGAGCCATTTACACCATGATCCAAGCCCACAAAGAGTCAAGCGGGCCACCAAGAGAATCCTTAGGCCCCATCAATTAGTTAGCAATTAGTTAATGATTAAGTAAGAGCATGGGCCGACTTTTTCCTTTTCCTAGCCTTTAGGGTTTTAGTCACTTTAGCCTATAAATAGGCTTTCCTTGTAAGGTTTAAGGGTCAGAACATTTATCAATAAAATTGTCTTATTTTCGTTCCTTCTTCTAAGAAGAGTGTTCGAGCCTTTTACTTGCTTTGGCAAGGGTTTTGAGCAATCTTGCGTCTCGTCCTAGATTGTTCTACCGACCTATCCCGTGGAGAAGCCACCTTCATTGGAGTCGTCGTACTGCCGTCTTGAATCCAATCGTGTCGTCCGTTTGGTTCTAGATCTCGCAATTCCAAGCGTTGGACATCCTCGCTAGATCCTTGGGCAAACGTGCTACGTGTCTCGAAACAAGTTGATCGAGGAACTTTTCAGTTGGCTTCAGAGCTTTGGTAGAGGTATCTTTCGTTATATCCTTATTTTTTCGTAGTTGTGTCGTAGGGTCTTTGTGTTTCGTCCGCTGCCTTGTTAAAAAAAAAAAAAAAGTCACTATTCACCGACTGTTCACCCGACACTGTTCATCATACTGTTCACCGACACTGTTCATCATACTGTTCACCGACACTGTTCATAGTTACTGTTTATCCGAATACAAATCTGTCCAGTCTTGTTGTTTGTGTTATCCAACTTGCTTACTTGGTTTTCAAATCTGGATTTTGGCAAAACTTGATGGAATTTTGTGAATCTTGAAGAGAAGTTGCAATAATCTTGAGCTTCTTGAATTCTTGACCACAATCTTGAAATTTCTGAAGTTCCTAACAACTTCCTTGAAAGTTCTTGAAAGATCTTGGAGTTCTTGGTAGTTATTATTTGTGGACTTCCTTGTTTTGTGTCGTGGTTGATAGTTGTAGTCAAAAAAAAAAAAAAAAGAGGAATCGGTTGGCAAGAGAAAAAAAAAGGAAGGGAAAGAAAGGGGCAACCGAATTGTTTTGAATAGGGAACCAAATCTGATTTGTGTAATCTTTCTTGGAGTAGAATTTGGAAGTTACCAAAAGTTGTTTCAAGAAGATTACCAAAGGTTGTTTCAAGAAGATTACCAAAAGTTGTTCAAGAGGAAAAGGATTTTCAAAAGGTTTCCAAAAACTAAATTGTTTCCAAAATCAATTAAGAAACTAAGTAAAGCACTTGGATAACTCTTTGTACTCACTTGGACACTCTCTCTTCTACCTTTTTAGGAAGCTTTCCCAAACTCTCTTATCCATTTTTTTAGGAAACTTTCCTAAATTCTCTCATCCATTTTTTAGGAAACTTTCCTAAACTCTCTCATCCACTTTTTTTTTGGAAACTTTCCTAAATTCTCTCATCCATTTTTAGGAAATTTTCCTAAACTCTCTCGTCCATTTTTTGGAAACTCACCTAAAATTCTCTCATCCACTTTAGGAAACTCTCCTATATTCTCTCATCCACTTTAGGAAACTCTCCTATATTTTCTCCTAATTTTTAGGAACACTTCCCTGCACTTTCTCCTACATCTCCGTGATTACTCTTGCGAAAGAAGTTGGTGACAATTATTTGGGCTTGAGCAGCATTTATCAACCACCTAATCCAACAGGTAAAGGTATTTGGTAAGATCATTAGAGTGTTTTGAGTGACAAATACGAGAGTTGAGTGATACACGAGTGATGAGCACATACACGTGAGCTTGTGAGGAATCTCCTTTTCTTTGCTAACCATTTTTGCAGGTCACGTAATCATGCCTAGGGGAGTTGCCTCTTACTCATACAATCAAGAATTCTTGGAGAATGAGCCTCTCAAGAGGAGGGGTTCCAAGCAGCCTACTCCCAAGCACAATTCCATGGAAGATAGTTCACAACGTGAGTTTCGTTCACTCCGGGAGGAGATGGAACGTTACCGTGCTTCGTGTGTAGGTATAAACGAGATTGTGATGAATATGAGAAGGAGCGAAGAAGTTTGTGTCGAGCATCTAAATCGAGATCAATTTCAAGCAAACGAGGTTCATCTAAGAAGTGTCTTGACAATCAAGACGAGGAGTTTGAGAATTCTCGAATTGAGTCAAAGCTTCGTGAAGCAAAGAATGAATTCCGAAGTCGGACTAAAGCATTGGTTGATTCTATGATGGAAAGACTTAGCCAAGTGTTGGATTCCCACTTGGAGCAACTTAACCATGTGTCAACCGGTGATAATAAAGAGAAAATTCATCCGAGTCCCTCGTTGATTGAAGAGCCAAATATGAATGAGTTACAACTGAGCCATGCACATGAGCTAGACAATGAAAATCCGAACTCAAGTGCAATGAATGAACAAATGTCCAAGAAGAATAAAGTGGGGAAAGGCGAGAATACTTTGGCCGTATTGATGAGTAAAGAGGAGGAGTTGGCCATGTTCGCAAAAGTTGAAAGTGTGGACGTTTTTGTTTGCTAACACGCTAACATGTGTTTTGGTTAGTACCTCTTCGTTTGTACAGATTAAACAAAGTCAAGTAGAGTTGGTCATGGCATGTTCCATTCCCACGCCACTTGGACACTTTGCGAGTTTCCATGGAGTTTGTCTTCTAGAAGCTAAATCTCTTTGGTCTCAATTCATGGAACCATGTCAACTCAAACCTGTCCACACCATTGGAGGATTGATTCGAGCTCATCTTAAAGGGGAAATTTTGGATTCTACTGCTTGTTCTCTACCTATGGTTCATTCCTCACCTTTGCCTTGTTTTGAGCATGTTACTAGCACCAACTCTTGTCGCTCCCATGTAGGTGTTGAAGAGAAGTGTAAAGGACTAGCACTGGCATCTCAAATTGAATCAATGGGTGGAAGGAATATTGAAGTGTTAAAGGGAGTTTTCTCATTTAAATCTTGTTCTACACCTTCTTACCACCTAGTCAATAATGTACCCTTAGTTCTTTACCCGATTTCTGAATTGTTTGAAGTTGAAGGTTATTTTGTTTTCATAGGTTGTAACGCTGTCCACAATTTTCCAACTATGGTTAAGGACGTGCAACCCGATTTCGTACTTATTCCTGCTGAAAGTGGTGCACGTTCATGCTTCTTCCCGCATCCACAAGCTGGCTACCATGAGCTGACTTTACCAACTCCAACTTGCGCAAATTCATGCGATTCGTATGGAGTGCGCGTCACTTCATTGCTGCCACTTATGTCAGGTGACAATATGACAATCCATGGCCGAAAGTTGATTAGAGAGCTTTGGATTGCTACCTTACACAAGTTCTTTCCTATCTTGGCGCATGTCCTTGTTTGAGAGCCTCTTGAAACTGACCAAACGGCATTTAACTTGGCTCGTGACCTTTCATTTGTTCCCAACGTGGCTGACCTCCAAACGCACTATCGATTTGATTTGTCATACTACTAACTCTTGTTAGTATCATCTAGATTTGAGGACAAATCCTTCTCAAGAGGAGGGGACTGATGTGTGCACGAGCCTCGGCCCACGCAATGACCCAGTCCGAGTCCCATTGGGCCCAGTCACGCGTGTACGGGCCAAGCTCTTCATAAAATCACTCCAAGTTCTGGTTAGAGTTGTCCAAGACCAACATGGAGTTCACAAAGATATTGAGGCTTGGAGAGAGACAATCGAGCCATTTACACCATGATCCAAGCCCACAAAGAGTCAAGCGGGCCACCAAGAGAATCCTTAGGCCCCATCAATTAGTTAGCAATTAGTTAATGATTAAGTAAGAGCATGGGCCGACTTTTTCCTTTTCCTAGCCTTTAGGGTTTTAGTCACTTTAGCCTATAAATAGGCTTTCCTTGTAAGGTTTAAGGGTCAGAACATTTATCAATAAAATTGTCTTATTTTCGTTCCTTCTTCTAAGAAGAGTGTTCGAGCCTTTTACTTGCTTTGGCAAGGGTTTTGAGCAATCTTGCGTCTCGTCCTAGATTGTTCTACCGACCTATCCCGTGGAGAAGCCACCTTCATTGGAGTCGTCGTACTGCCGTCTTGAATCCAATCGTGTCGTCCGTTTGGTTCTAGATCTCGCAATTCCAAGCGTTGGACATCCTCGCTAGATCCTTGGGCAAACGTGCTACGTGTCTCGAAACAAGTTGATCGAGGAACTTTTCAGTTGGCTTCAGAGCTTTGGTAGAGGTATCTTTCGTTATATCCTTATTTTTTCGTAGTTGTGTCGTAGGGTCTTTGTGTTTCGTCCGCTGCCTTGTTAAAAAAAAAAAAAAAGTCACCGACTGTTCACCGACACTGTTCATCATACTGTTCACCGACACTGTTCATCATACTGTTCACCGACACTGTTCATAGTTACTGTTTATCCGAATACAAATCTGTCCAGTCTTGTTGTTTGTGTTATCCAACTTGCTTACTTGGTTTTCAAATCTGGATTTTGGCAAAACTTGATGGAATTTTGTGAATCTTGAAGAGAAGTTGCAATAATCTTGAGCTTCTTGAATTCTTGACCACAATCTTGAAATTTCTGAAGTTCCTAACAACTTCCTTGAAAGTTCTTGAAAGATCTTGGAGTTCTTGGTAGTTATTATTTGTGGACTTCCTTGTTTTGTGTCGTGGTTGATAGTTGTAGTCAAAAAAAAAAAAAAAAGAGGAATCGGTTGGCAAGAGAAAAAAAAAGGAAGGGAAAGAAAGGGGCAACCGAATTGTTTTGAATAGGGAACCAAATCTGATTTGTGTAATCTTTCTTGGAGTAGAATTTGGAAGTTACCAAAAGTTGTTTCAAGAAGATTACCAAAGGTTGTTTCAAGAAGATTACCAAAAGTTGTTCAAGAGGAAAAGGATTTTCAAAAGGTTTCCAAAAACTAAATTGTTTCCAAAATCAATTAAGAAACTAAGTAAAGCACTTGGATAACTCTTTGTACTCACTTGGACACTCTCTCTTCTACCTTTTTAGGAAGCTTTCCCAAACTCTCTTATCCATTTTTTTAGGAAACTTTCCTAAATTCTCTCATCCATTTTTTAGGAAACTTTCCTAAACTCTCTCATCCACTTTTTTTTTGGAAACTTTCCTAAATTCTCTCATCCATTTTTAGGAAATTTTCCTAAACTCTCTCGTCCATTTTTTGGAAACTCACCTAAAATTCTCTCATCCACTTTAGGAAACTCTCCTATATTCTCTCATCCACTTTAGGAAACTCTCCTATATTTTCTCCTAATTTTTAGGAACACTTCCCTGCACTTTCTCCTACATCTCCGTGATTACTCTTGCGAAAGAAGTTGGTGACAATTATTTGGGCTTGAGCAGCATTTATCAACCACCTAATCCAACAGGTAAAGGTATTTGGTAAGATCATTAGAGTGTTTTGAGTGACAAATACGAGAGTTGAGTGATACACGAGTGATGAGCACATACACGTGAGCTTGTGAGGAATCTCCTTTTCTTTGCTAACCATTTTTGCAGGTCACGTAATCATGCCTAGGGGAGTTGCCTCTTACTCATACAATCAAGAATTCTTGGAGAATGAGCCTCTCAAGAGGAGGGGTTCCAAGCAGCCTACTCCCAAGCACAATTCCATGGAAGATAGTTCACAACGTGAGTTTCGTTCACTCCGGGAGGAGATGGAACGTTACCGTGCTTCGTGTGTAGGTATAAACGAGATTGTGATGAATATGAGAAGGAGCGAAGAAGTTTGTGTCGAGCATCTAAATCGAGATCAATTTCAAGCAAACGAGGTTCATCTAAGAAGTGTCTTGACAATCAAGACGAGGAGTTTGAGAATTCTCGAATTGAGTCAAAGCTTCGTGAAGCAAAGAATGAATTCCGAAGTCGGACTAAAGCATTGGTTGATTCTATGATGGAAAGACTTAGCCAAGTGTTGGATTCCCACTTGGAGCAACTTAACCATGTGTCAACCGGTGATAATAAAGAGAAAATTCATCCGAGTCCCTCGTTGATTGAAGAGCCAAATATGAATGAGTTACAACTGAGCCATGCACATGAGCTAGACAATGAAAATCCGAACTCAAGTGCAATGAATGAACAAATGTCCAAGAAGAATAAAGTGGGGAAAGGCGAGAATACTTTGGCCGTATTGATGAGTAAAGAGGAGGAGTTGGCCATGTTCGCAAAAGTTGAAAGTGTGGACGTTTTTGTTTGCTAACACGCTAACATGTGTTTTGGTTAGTACCTCTTCGTTTGTACAGATTAAACAAAGTCAAGTAGAGTTGGTCATGGCATGTTCCATTCCCACGCCACTTGGACACTTTGCGAGTTTCCATGGAGTTTGTCTTCTAGAAGCTAAATCTCTTTGGTCTCAATTCATGGAACCATGTCAACTCAAACCTGTCCACACCATTGGAGGATTGATTCGAGCTCATCTTAAAGGGGAAATTTTGGATTCTACTGCTTGTTCTCTACCTATGGTTCATTCCTCACCTTTGCCTTGTTTTGAGCATGTTACTAGCACCAACTCTTGTCGCTCCCATGTAGGTGTTGAAGAGAAGTGTAAAGGACTAGCACTGGCATCTCAAATTGAATCAATGGGTGGAAGGAATATTGAAGTGTTAAAGGGAGTTTTCTCATTTAAATCTTGTTCTACACCTTCTTACCACCTAGTCAATAATGTACCCTTAGTTCTTTACCCGATTTCTGAATTGTTTGAAGTTGAAGGTTATTTTGTTTTCATAGGTTGTAACGCTGTCCACAATTTTCCAACTATGGTTAAGGACGTGCAACCCGATTTCGTACTTATTCCTGCTGAAAGTGGTGCACGTTCATGCTTCTTCCCGCATCCACAAGCTGGCTACCATGAGCTGACTTTACCAACTCCAACTTGCGCAAATTCATGCGATTCGTATGGAGTGCGCGTCACTTCATTGCTGCCACTTATGTCAGGTGACAATATGACAATCCATGGCCGAAAGTTGATTAGAGAGCTTTGGATTGCTACCTTACACAAGTTCTTTCCTATCTTGGCGCATGTCCTTGTTTGAGAGCCTCTTGAAACTGACCAAACGGCATTTAACTTGGCTCGTGACCTTTCATTTGTTCCCAACGTGGCTGACCTCCAAACGCACTATCGATTTGATTTGTCATACTACTAACTCTTGTTAGTATCATCTAGATTTGAGGACAAATCCTTCTCAAGAGGAGGGGACTGATGTGTGCACGAGCCTCGGCCCACGCAATGACCCAGTCCGAGTCCCATTGGGCCCAGTCACGCGTGTACGGGCCAAGCTCTTCATAAAATCACTCCAAGTTCTGGTTAGAGTTGTCCAAGACCAACATGGAGTTCACAAAGATATTGAGGCTTGGAGAGAGGCAATCGAGCCATTTACACCATGATCCAAGCCCACAAAGAGTCAAGCGGGCCACCAAGAGAATCCTTAGGCCCCATCAATTAGTTAGCAATTAGTTAATGATTAAGTAAGAGCATGGGCCGACTTTTTCCTTTTCCTAGCCTTTAGGGTTTTAGTCACTTTAGCCTATAAATAGGCTTTCCTTGTAAGGTTTAAGGGTCAGAACATTTATCAATAAAATTGTCTTATTTTCGTTCCTTCTTCTAAGAAGAGTGTTCGAGCCTTTTACTTGCTTTGGCAAGGGTTTTGAGCAATCTTGCGTCTCGTCCTAGATTGTTCTACCGACCTATCCCGTGGAGAAGCCACCTTCATTGGAGTCGTCGTACTGCCGTCTTGAATCCAATCGTGTCGTCCGTTTGGTTCTAGATCTCGCAATTCCAAGCGTTGGACATCCTCGCTAGATCCTTGGGCAAACGTGCTACGTGTCTCGAAACAAGTTGATCGAGGAACTTTTCAGTTGGCTTCAGAGCTTTGGTAGAGGTATCTTTCGTTATATCCTTATTTTTTCGTAGTTGTGTCGTAGGGTCTTTGTGTTTCGTCCGCTGCCTTGTTAAAAAAAAAAAAAAGTCACTATTCACCGACTGTTCACTGTTCATCATACTGTTCACCGACACTGTTCATCATACTGTTCACCGACACTGTTCATAGTTACTGTTTATCCGAATACAAATCTGTCCAGTCTTGTTGTTTGTGTTATCCAACTTGCTTACTTGGTTTTCAAATCTGGATTTTGGCAAAACTTGATGGAATTTTGTGAATCTTGAAGAGAAGTTGCAATAATCTTGAGCTTCTTGAATTCTTGACCACAATCTTGAAATTTCTGAAGTTCCTAACAACTTCCTTGAAAGTTCTTGAAAGATCTTGGAGTTCTTGGTAGTTATTATTTGTGGACTTCCTTGTTTTGTGTCGTGGTTGATAGTTGTAGTCAAAAAAAAAAAAAAAAGAGGAATCGGTTGGCAAGAGAAAAAAAAAGGAAGGGAAAGAAAGGGGCAACCGAATTGTTTTGAATAGGGAACCAAATCTGATTTGTGTAATCTTTCTTGGAGTAGAATTTGGAAGTTACCAAAAGTTGTTTCAAGAAGATTACCAAAGGTTGTTTCAAGAAGATTACCAAAAGTTGTTCAAGAGGAAAAGGATTTTCAAAAGGTTTCCAAAAACTAAATTGTTTCCAAAATCAATTAAGAAACTAAGTAAAGCACTTGGATAACTCTTTGTACTCACTTGGACACTCTCTCTTCTACCTTTTTAGGAAGCTTTCCCAAACTCTCTTATCCATTTTTTTAGGAAACTTTCCTAAATTCTCTCATCCATTTTTTAGGAAACTTTCCTAAACTCTCTCATCCACTTTTTTTTTGGAAACTTTCCTAAATTCTCTCATCCATTTTTAGGAAATTTTCCTAAACTCTCTCGTCCATTTTTTGGAAACTCACCTAAAATTCTCTCATCCACTTTAGGAAACTCTCCTATATTCTCTCATCCACTTTAGGAAACTCTCCTATATTTTCTCCTAATTTTTAGGAACACTTCCCTGCACTTTCTCCTACATCTCCGTGATTACTCTTGCGAAAGAAGTTGGTGACAATTATTTGGGCTTGAGCAGCATTTATCAACCACCTAATCCAACAGGTAAAGGTATTTGGTAAGATCATTAGAGTGTTTTGAGTGACAAATACGAGAGTTGAGTGATACACGAGTGATGAGCACATACACGTGAGCTTGTGAGGAATCTCCTTTTCTTTGCTAACCATTTTTGCAGGTCACGTAATCATGCCTAGGGGAGTTGCCTCTTACTCATACAATCAAGAATTCTTGGAGAATGAGCCTCTCAAGAGGAGGGGTTCCAAGCAGCCTACTCCCAAGCACAATTCCATGGAAGATAGTTCACAACGTGAG
Source organism: Coffea arabica (assembly GCF_036785885.1). Lineage (NCBI taxonomy): Eukaryota > Viridiplantae > Streptophyta > Magnoliopsida > Gentianales > Rubiaceae > Coffea > Coffea arabica. Next base: position 41,202,230 of record NC_092320.1, on the reverse strand, counting down.
TTTCGTTCACTCCGGGAGGAGATGGAACGTTACCGTGCTTCGTGTGTAGGTATAAACGAGATTGTGATGAATATGAGAAGGAGCGAAGAAGTTTGTGTCGAGCATCTAAATCGAGATCAATTTCAAGCAAACGAGGTTCATCTAAGAAGTGTCTTGACAATCAAGACGAGGAGTTTGAGAATTCTCGAATTGAGTCAAAGCTTCGTGAAGCAAAGAATGAATTCCGAAGTCGGACTAAAGCATTGGTTGATTCTATGATGGAAAGACTTAGCCAAGTGTTGGATTCCCACTTGGAGCAACTTAACCATGTGTCAACCGGTGATAATAAAGAGAAAATTCATCCGAGTCCCTCGTTGATTGAAGAGCCAAATATGAATGAGTTACAACTGAGCCATGCACATGAGCTAGACAATGAAAATCCGAACTCAAGTGCAATGAATGAACAAATGTCCAAGAAGAATAAAGTGGGGAAAGGCGAGAATACTTTGGCCGTATTGATGAGTAAAGAGGAGGAGTTGGCCATGTTCGCAAAAGTTGAAAGTGTGGACGTTTTTGTTTGCTAACACGCTAACATGTGTTTTGGTTAGTACCTCTTCGTTTGTACAGATTAAACAAAGTCAAGTAGAGTTGGTCATGGCATGTTCCATTCCCACGCCACTTGGACACTTTGCGAGTTTCCATGGAGTTTGTCTTCTAGAAGCTAAATCTCTTTGGTCTCAATTCATGGAACCATGTCAACTCAAACCTGTCCACACCATTGGAGGATTGATTCGAGCTCATCTTAAAGGGGAAATTTTGGATTCTACTGCTTGTTCTCTACCTATGGTTCATTCCTCACCTTTGCCTTGTTTTGAGCATGTTACTAGCACCAACTCTTGTCGCTCCCATGTAGGTGTTGAAGAGAAGTGTAAAGGACTAGCACTGGCATCTCAAATTGAATCAATGGGTGGAAGGAATATTGAAGTGTTAAAGGGAGTTTTCTCATTTAAATCTTGTTCTACACCTTCTTACCACCTAGTCAATAATGTACCCTTAGTTCTTTACCCGATTTCTGAATTGTTTGAAGTTGAAGGTTATTTTGTTTTCATAGGTTGTAACGCTGTCCACAATTTTCCAACTATGGTTAAGGACGTGCAACCCGATTTCGTACTTATTCCTGCTGAAAGTGGTGCACGTTCATGCTTCTTCCCGCATCCACAAGCTGGCTACCATGAGCTGACTTTACCAACTCCAACTTGCGCAAATTCATGCGATTCGTATGGAGTGCGCGTCACTTCATTGCTGCCACTTATGTCAGGTGACAATATGACAATCCATGGCCGAAAGTTGATTAGAGAGCTTTGGATTGCTACCTTACACAAGTTCTTTCCTATCTTGGCGCATGTCCTTGTTTGAGAGCCTCTTGAAACTGACCAAACGGCATTTAACTTGGCTCGTGACCTTTCATTTGTTCCCAACGTGGCTGACCTCCAAACGCACTATCGATTTGATTTGTCATACTACTAACTCTTGTTAGTATCATCTAGATTTGAGGACAAATCCTTCTCAAGAGGAGGGGACTGATGTGTGCACGAGCCTCGGCCCACGCAATGACCCAGTCCGAGTCCCATTGGGCCCAGTCACGCGTGTACGGGCCAAGCTCTTCATAAAATCACTCCAAGTTCTGGTTAGAGTTGTCCAAGACCAACATGGAGTTCACAAAGATATTGAGGCTTGGAGAGAGGCAATCGAGCCATTTACACCATGATCCAAGCCCACAAAGAGTCAAGCGGGCCACCAAGAGAATCCTTAGGCCCCATCAATTAGTTAGCAATTAGTTAATGATTAAGTAAGAGCATGGGCCGACTTTTTCCTTTTCCTAGCCTTTAGGGTTTTAGTCACTTTAGCCTATAAATAGGCTTTCCTTGTAAGGTTTAAGGGTCAGAACATTTATCAATAAAATTGTCTTATTTTCGTTCCTTCTTCTAAGAAGAGTGTTCGAGCCTTTTACTTGCTTTGGCAAGGGTTTTGAGCAATCTTGCGTCTCGTCCTAGATTGTTCTACCGACCTATCCCGTGGAGAAGCCACCTTCATTGGAGTCGTCGTACTGCCGTCTTGAATCCAATCGTGTCGTCCGTTTGGTTCTAGATCTCGCAATTCCAAGCGTTGGACATCCTCGCTAGATCCTTGGGCAAACGTGCTACGTGTCTCGAAACAAGTTGATCGAGGAACTTTTCAGTTGGCTTCAGAGCTTTGGTAGAGGTATCTTTCGTTATATCCTTATTTTTTCGTAGTTGTGTCGTAGGGTCTTTGTGTTTCGTCCGCTGCCTTGTTAAAAAAAAAAAAAAGTCACTATTCACCGACTGTTCACCCGACACTGTTCATCATACTGTTCACCGACACTGTTCATCATACTGTTCACCGACACTGTTCATAGTTACTGTTTATCCGAATACAAATCTGTCCAGTCTTGTTGTTTGTGTTATCCAACTTGCTTACTTGGTTTTCAAATCTGGATTTTGGCAAAACTTGATGGAATTTTGTGAATCTTGAAGAGAAGTTGCAATAATCTTGAGCTTCTTGAATTCTTGACCACAATCTTGAAATTTCTGAAGTTCCTAACAACTTCCTTGAAAGTTCTTGAAAGATCTTGGAGTTCTTGGTAGTTATTATTTGTGGACTTCCTTGTTTTGTGTCGTGGTTGATAGTTGTAGTCAAAAAAAAAAAAAAAAGAGGAATCGGTTGGCAAGAGAAAAAAAAAGGAAGGGAAAGAAAGGGGCAACCGAATTGTTTTGAATAGGGAACCAAATCTGATTTGTGTAATCTTTCTTGGAGTAGAATTTGGAAGTTACCAAAAGTTGTTTCAAGAAGATTACCAAAGGTTGTTTCAAGAAGATTACCAAAAGTTGTTCAAGAGGAAAAGGATTTTCAAAAGGTTTCCAAAAACTAAATTGTTTCCAAAATCAATTAAGAAACTAAGTAAAGCACTTGGATAACTCTTTGTACTCACTTGGACACTCTCTCTTCTACCTTTTTAGGAAGCTTTCCCAAACTCTCTTATCCATTTTTTTAGGAAACTTTCCTAAATTCTCTCATCCATTTTTTAGGAAACTTTCCTAAACTCTCTCATCCACTTTTTTTTTGGAAACTTTCCTAAATTCTCTCATCCATTTTTAGGAAATTTTCCTAAACTCTCTCGTCCATTTTTTGGAAACTCACCTAAAATTCTCTCATCCACTTTAGGAAACTCTCCTATATTCTCTCATCCACTTTAGGAAACTCTCCTATATTTTCTCCTAATTTTTAGGAACACTTCCCTGCACTTTCTCCTACATCTCCGTGATTACTCTTGCGAAAGAAGTTGGTGACAATTATTTGGGCTTGAGCAGCATTTATCAACCACCTAATCCAACAGGTAAAGGTATTTGGTAAGATCATTAGAGTGTTTTGAGTGACAAATACGAGAGTTGAGTGATACACGAGTGATGAGCACATACACGTGAGCTTGTGAGGAATCTCCTTTTCTTTGCTAACCATTTTTGCAGGTCACGTAATCATGCCTAGGGGAGTTGCCTCTTACTCATACAATCAAGAATTCTTGGAGAATGAGCCTCTCAAGAGGAGGGGTTCCAAGCAGCCTACTCCCAAGCACAATTCCATGGAAGATAGTTCACAACGTGAGTTTCGTTCACTCCGGGAGGAGATGGAACGTTACCGTGCTTCGTGTGTAGGTATAAACGAGATTGTGATGAATATGAGAAGGAGCGAAGAAGTTTGTGTCGAGCATCTAAATCGAGATCAATTTCAAGCAAACGAGGTTCATCTAAGAAGTGTCTTGACAATCAAGACGAGGAGTTTGAGAATTCTCGAATTGAGTCAAAGCTTCGTGAAGCAAAGAATGAATTCCGAAGTCGGACTAAAGCATTGGTTGATTCTATGATGGAAAGACTTAGCCAAGTGTTGGATTCCCACTTGGAGCAACTTAACCATGTGTCAACCGGTGATAATAAAGAGAAAATTCATCCGAGTCCCTCGTTGATTGAAGAGCCAAATATGAATGAGTTACAACTGAGCCATGCACATGAGCTAGACAATGAAAATCCGAACTCAAGTGCAATGAATGAACAAATGTCCAAGAAGAATAAAGTGGGGAAAGGCGAGAATACTTTGGCCGTATTGATGAGTAAAGAGGAGGAGTTGGCCATGTTCGCAAAAGTTGAAAGTGTGGACGTTTTTGTTTGCTAACACGCTAACATGTGTTTTGGTTAGTACCTCTTCGTTTGTACAGATTAAACAAAGTCAAGTAGAGTTGGTCATGGCATGTTCCATTCCCACGCCACTTGGACACTTTGCGAGTTTCCATGGAGTTTGTCTTCTAGAAGCTAAATCTCTTTGGTCTCAATTCATGGAACCATGTCAACTCAAACCTGTCCACACCATTGGAGGATTGATTCGAGCTCATCTTAAAGGGGAAATTTTGGATTCTACTGCTTGTTCTCTACCTATGGTTCATTCCTCACCTTTGCCTTGTTTTGAGCATGTTACTAGCACCAACTCTTGTCGCTCCCATGTAGGTGTTGAAGAGAAGTGTAAAGGACTAGCACTGGCATCTCAAATTGAATCAATGGGTGGAAGGAATATTGAAGTGTTAAAGGGAGTTTTCTCATTTAAATCTTGTTCTACACCTTCTTACCACCTAGTCAATAATGTACCCTTAGTTCTTTACCCGATTTCTGAATTGTTTGAAGTTGAAGGTTATTTTGTTTTCATAGGTTGTAACGCTGTCCACAATTTTCCAACTATGGTTAAGGACGTGCAACCCGATTTCGTACTTATTCCTGCTGAAAGTGGTGCACGTTCATGCTTCTTCCCGCATCCACAAGCTGGCTACCATGAGCTGACTTTACCAACTCCAACTTGCGCAAATTCATGCGATTCGTATGGAGTGCGCGTCACTTCATTGCTGCCACTTATGTCAGGTGACAATATGACAATCCATGGCCGAAAGTTGATTAGAGAGCTTTGGATTGCTACCTTACACAAGTTCTTTCCTATCTTGGCGCATGTCCTTGTTTGAGAGCCTCTTGAAACTGACCAAACGGCATTTAACTTGGCTCGTGACCTTTCATTTGTTCCCAACGTGGCTGACCTCCAAACGCACTATCGATTTGATTTGTCATACTACTAACTCTTGTTAGTATCATCTAGATTTGAGGACAAATCCTTCTCAAGAGGAGGGGACTGATGTGTGCACGAGCCTCGGCCCACGCAATGACCCAGTCCGAGTCCCATTGGGCCCAGTCACGCGTGTACGGGCCAAGCTCTTCATAAAATCACTCCAAGTTCTGGTTAGAGTTGTCCAAGACCAACATGGAGTTCACAAAGATATTGAGGCTTGGAGAGAGGCAATCGAGCCATTTACACCATGATCCAAGCCCACAAAGAGTCAAGCGGGCCACCAAGAGAATCCTTAGGCCCCATCAATTAGTTAGCAATTAGTTAATGATTAAGTAAGAGCATGGGCCGACTTTTTCCTTTTCCTAGCCTTTAGGGTTTTAGTCACTTTAGCCTATAAATAGGCTTTCCTTGTAAGGTTTAAGGGTCAGAACATTTATCAATAAAATTGTCTTATTTTCGTTCCTTCTTCTAAGAAGAGTGTTCGAGCCTTTTACTTGCTTTGGCAAGGGTTTTGAGCAATCTTGCGTCTCGTCCTAGATTGTTCTACCGACCTATCCCGTGGAGAAGCCACCTTCATTGGAGTCGTCGTACTGCCGTCTTGAATCCAATCGTGTCGTCCGTTTGGTTCTAGATCTCGCAATTCCAAGCGTTGGACATCCTCGCTAGATCCTTGGGCAAACGTGCTACGTGTCTCGAAACAAGTTGATCGAGGAACTTTTCAGTTGGCTTCAGAGCTTTGGTAGAGGTATCTTTCGTTATATCCTTATTTTTTCGTAGTTGTGTCGTAGGGTCTTTGTGTTTCGTCCGCTGCCTTGTTAAAAAAAAAAAAAAAAGTCACTATTCACCGACTGTTCACCCGACACTGTTCATAGTTCACCGACACTGTTCATAGTTACTGTTTATCCGAATACAAATCTGTCCAGTCTTGTTGTTTGTGTTATCCAACTTGCTTACTTGGTTTTCAAATCTGGATTTTGGCAAAACTTGATGGAATTTTGTGAATCTTGAAGAGAACTTGCAATAATCTTGAGCTTCTTGAATTCTTGACCACAATCTTGAAATTTCTGAAGTTCCTAACAACTTCCTTGAAAGTTCTTGAAAGATCTTGGAGTTCTTGGTAGTTATTATTTGTGGACTTCCTTGTTTTGTGTCGTGGTTGATAGTTGTAGTCAAAAAAAAAAAAAAAGAGGAATCGGTTGGCAAGAGAAAAAAAAAGGAAGGGAAAGAAAGGGGCAACCGAATTGTTTTGAATAGGGAACCAAATCTGATTTGTGTAATCTTTCTTGGAGTAGAATTTGGAAGTTACCAAAAGTTGTTTCAAGAAGATTACCAAAGGTTGTTTCAAGAAGATTACCAAAAGTTGTTCAAGAGGAAAAGGATTTTCAAAAGGTTTCCAAAAACTAACTTGTTTCCAAAATCAATTAAGAAACTAAGTAAAGCACTTGGATAACTCTTTGTACTCACTTGGACACTCTCTCTTCTACCTTTTTAGGAAGCTTTCCCAAACTCTCTTATCCATTTTTTTTGGAAACTTTCCTAAATTCTCTCATCCATTTTTTAGGAAACTTTCCTAAACTCTCTCATCCACTTTTTTTTTGGAAACTTTCCTAAATTCTCTCATCCATTTTTAGGAAATTTTCCTAAACTCTCTCGTCCATTTTTTGGAAACTCACCTAAAATTCTCTCATCCACTTTAGGAAACTCTCCTATATTCTCTCATCCACTTTAGGAAACTCTCCTATATTTTCTCCTAATTTTTAGGAACACTTCCCTGCACTTTCTCCTACATCTCCGTGATTACTCTTGCGAAAGAAGTTGGTGACAATTATTTGGGCTTGAGCAGCATTTATCAACCACCTAATCCAACAGGTAAAGGTATTTGGTAAGATCATTAGAGTGTTTTGAGTGACAAATACGAGAGTTGAGTGATACACGAGTGATGAGCACATACACGTGAGCTTGTGAGGAATCTCCTTTTCTTTGCTAACCATTTTTGCAGGTCACGTAATCATGCCTAGGGGAGTTGCCTCTTACTCATACAATCAAGAATTCTTGGAGAATGAGCCTCTCAAGAGGAGGGGTTCCAAGCGGCCTACTCCCAAGCACAATTCCATGGAAGATAGTTCACAACGTGAGTTTCGTTCACTCCGGGAGGAGATGGAACGTTACCGTGCTTCGTGTGTAGGTATAAACGAGATTGTGATGAATATGAGAAGGAGCGAAGAAGTTTGTGTCGAGCATCTAAATCGAGATCAATTTCAAGCAAACGAGGTTCATCTAAGAAGTGTCTTGACAATCAAGACGAGGAGTTTGAGAATTCTCGAATTGAGTCAAAGCTTCGTGAAGCAAAGAATGAATTCCGAAGTCGGACTAAAGCATTGGTTGATTCTATGATGGAAAGACTTAGCCAAGTGTTGGATTCCCACTTGGAGCAACTTAACCATGTGTCAACCGGTGATAATAAAGAGAAAATTCATCCGAGTCCCTCGTTGATTGAAGAGCCAAATATGAATGAGTTACAACTGAGCCATGCACATGAGCTAGACAATGAAAATCCGAACTCAAGTGCAATGAATGAACAAATGTCCAAGAAGAATAAAGTGGGGAAAGGCGAGAATACTTTGGCCGTATTGATGAGTAAAGAGGAGGAGTTGGCCATGTTCGCAAAAGTTGAAAGTGTGGACGTTTTTGTTTGCTAACACGCTAACATGTGTTTTGGTTAGTACCTCTTCGTTTGTACAGATTAAACAAAGTCAAGTAGAGTTGGTCATGGCATGTTCCATTCCCACGCCACTTGGACACTTTGCGAGTTTCCATGGAGTTTGTCTTCTAGAAGCTAAATCTCTTTGGTCTCAATTCATGGAACCATGTCAACTCAAACCTGTCCACACCATTGGAGGATTGATTCGAGCTCATCTTAAAGGGGAAATTTTGGATTCTACTGCTTGTTCTCTACCTATGGTTCATTCCTCACCTTTGCCTTGTTTTGAGCATGTTACTAGCACCAACTCTTGTCGCTCCCATGTAGGTGTTGAAGAGAAGTGTAAAGGACTAGCACTGGCATCTCAAGTTGAATCAATGGGTGGAAGGAATATTGAAGTGTTAAAGGGAGTTTTCTCATTTAAATCTTGTTCTACACCTTCTTACCACCTAGTCAATAATGTACCCTTAGTTCTTTACCCGATTTCTGAATTGTTTCAAGTTGAAGGTTATTTTGTTTTCATAGGTTGTAACGCTGTCCACAATTTTCCAACTATGGTTAAGGACGTGCAACCCGATTTCGTACTTATTCCTGCTGAAAGTGGTGCACGTTCATGCTTCTTCCCGCATCCACAAGCTGGCTACCATGAGCTGACTTTACCAACTCCAACTTGCGCAAATTCATGCGATTCGTATGGAGTGCGCGTCACTTCATTGCTGCCACTTATGTCAGGTGACAATATGACAATCCATGGCCGAAAGTTGATTAGAGAGCTTTGGATTGCTACCTTACACAAGTTCTTTCCTATCTTGGCGC